>NC_053171.1:69209626-69445298 GCF_016835505.1 Polypterus senegalus | reverse complement strand
ATAGCCAGGGCTTCCCTCTCCACCGCCGCGTACCTGGTCTCTCTTGTCCAACAATTTCCGGCTTAGGTACATCACGGGGTGCTCGACACCATCAACACTTTGGCTCAACACGGCGCCCAGGCCTGTGTCCGAAGCGTCGGTGTGGAGGATAAAGGGTAGCCCAAAATTAGGGGTCCGCAATACAGGTGCCGACGTAAGGGCCTGTTTCAGGTCACTGAATGTGTGTTCTGCTTTGTCGTTCCATACCACATGCAGGGGAGCGCCCTTCTTTGTCAAGCTAGTGAAGGGTGCTCCCCTTTCGGAGAAACGGGGCACGAACCGGCGGTAGTACCTCGCTAGCCCCAAAAAAGCTTGCACCTGTCTCTTGGTATTCGGACGGGGCCATTCCAGGATGTCTTTGACTTTGGAACATTGGGGTCTCACCTGTCCTTGTCCCACAAGGTAGCCTAAATACTTGGCCTCCTTCAAGCCAAAAAAACATTTACGGGGGTTAATGCGGAGGCCGGCTTTAGCCAGCGTCGCGAGGACAGTAGAGAGCTGCAATAGATGCTCCTCCCAGGTGCCGGAATAGATGACGACGCCATCCAGGTAGGCGGCACTATAGGACTGGTGGGGCTTCAGCACTCTATCCACCAGACGTTGAAAGGTCGCAGGGGCCCCGTGCAGCCCAAATGGGAGGACCTTGTATTGCCAATGTCCGCTAGGGGTGCTAAAGGCAGTTTTTTCTTTTGCAGATGCCGTTAAGGGAATTTGCCAATACCCTTTTGTCATATCAAGAGTAGTCAGATATCGAGCCGCACCCAGCCACTCGAGGAGGTCGTCAATGCGGGGCATTGGGTAGGCATCGAACTTGGAGACCTGGTTTAGACGTCTAAAGTCATTACAGAATCTCCAGGATCCGTCCGGCTTAGGAATGAGGACAATCGGACTGGACCAGGGACTGTAACTTTCCTCGATAATGTCCGAGTCCAGCATCCGCTGTACCTCCAGTTCCACCTCGGCGCGTTTTGCCTCCGGGAGTCTGTAGGGCCTCTCCCGGACGACTACTCCGGGTTCCGTGACTATATCGTGGGCAATCAGCGAGGTCCGCCTGGCGACTCGCCACCACTTCAGGGATGGCGAGATGGCCTGGGTAATCTCCCGCCGTTGTACGGGCGTTAGCTCGTCGCCGAGGTTAAGGGCAGCCGTGCTAGTGAATAGGGAGAGGGATCTATGTGTTTCGGGAGTCTCCTCCCTGTCCTTCCATGGCTTTAACAAATTAACGTGATAGATCCTCTCGCTCGGTCGACGATTAGGTTGCTTGACTAAATAGTCGACGAGCCCCTTTCTCTCCTTAACCTCGTATGGCCCCAGCCAGTGAGCTAGTAGCTTGGAGTGGGAGGTGGGAACGAGTACCATCACTCGATCCCCCGGGCGGAACTCCTGGAGGACAAAGTTGCGGTTGTAACACCGGGCCTGCGCTGCCTGCGCACGAGTCACGTGCTCTTTGAGGAGAGGCCTGATTTTGGTGAGCCTGTTGCGCAGTTGCGCTACATACTCCAATATATTAGAGGATGGGAAGGGCCTCAGCCTCCCAGCCTTCTTTTAGAATGTCCAAAAGTCCCCGGGGTTGTCGCCCATATAATAATTCAAAAGGGGAGAAGCCCGTAGAGGCCTGGGGCACCTCCCGGTAGGCAAAGAGCACGAGCGGGAGGAGTTGGTCCCAATTCCTGCCGTCAGCGCTTACTACCTTGCGAAGCATCTGTTTAAGCGTCTGGTTAAAACGTTCTACCAGACCGTCTGTTTGGGTGTGGTAGACAGACGTCTTCAGGTGCTTTATTCTCAGTAATCTGGCAACCTCCCTGAATGTATCTGAAGTGAAGGGAGTACCCTGGTCCGTGAGGACTTCTTTAGGGATACCCACTCGTGAGAAGAGGTTGACTAGCTCCCATGCGATGTTTTTGGTGGTAGCGGAGCGCAGGGGAACCGCCTCTGGGTGGTTGCATAATCAACCATGACCAATATATACTTATGGCCATAGTTGGAGGGCTCCAGGGGTCCCACTAAGTCGACCCCTATTCGATCAAAGGTACATCTATCAGGGGTATCGGGACGAGAGGAGCACGGTCCCTCCTAGGAATCTGGCGAATCTGGCAGTTCGGACAGGATTGACAGAAGCGCCGGACCTCCTTGTTGATCCCGGGCCAGTAAAAGCGGAGCTTGATTCTCTCCAATGTTTTCTCGGCCCCGAGGTGGGCACCCAAGAGGTGTGCGTGAGCTAGCTCGCATACCTCCCACCGGAAGGTATGTGGAACTAGCAGCAGCTTCCGCACCTCGCCCTCGTGAGTTGCCACCCGATACAACAGATCATTTTCCAAGACAAAGAAGGGGCCACGTGGCATGGAACCATCCGCTTGTGAGCTGCCTGGCAGAATAATCGCATTCCTGGCAAACCGCAGGGAATCGTCATTCCATTGTTCTCTCTTAAACGAGGCGGGCGTGGAGCGAAATTGGTGGTCCAAGCCGTTCAGGGGATCTAATGAAAGGTTGGGGGGATGTGCTCCTTGGCTCGTCCCTTCGCCGGTGGGAGGTCCTGGTTTAGAGCCCATTGCCTGAGAAACCTCCCCCCTTGTGCCTGCGCCATTGTGGCTTGCCTCAGTGCATGGCGTGGAGACCGCGGGAAGGGTGCCTTGTCCCTCCATAACCAGACCCAGTGAGGCCCCAGGAGCGGTGCGTGCCTTACCGCTTTTTCTTTGTGACCAGTCTTGTCCCAGGATCACTGGAAAGGGGGGTTCGGGCAACACCGCGACCAACAGTTTTTACAATTCCCCCCTCCAGGAAAGATAGCATGCTGCGGAACGGTAAGCCCTGGTCTCTCCGTGTACACAAGTGACTTGTACATGTTTGCTTAGCCACTGTCGCGGTAAGACATAACGGCGAGCGACAATAGTTATGTTGCTGCCGGAGTCAAAGAGAGCCACCACTGAGTGCCCGTTTACCAACACCACTCCCGTGTTCGGACTTGCCAAGGGGTGCGGCGGAGTACAGTACCTCTCTGCCGAGGTCCAGGTGCAGTCCATCGGCTCCATGGGGGTGTTCAGCGGGCAGGTTGGTAGCAGGTGGCCGGTCTCCCCGCACTTGTAACAGCGCGGAGAGGCCGGCTTTTCTCGGGGTCTGGGAGGTGCTTCTGCAGCGCGTCGAGAGGGCTCGGGGGTGGCCGCCCGTCCCGGCCGGTTCCCGCGAGCTTGCCTTTCTGCCCCCGGCTCGGAAAACCGCGAGCTGGCGCTCCAGGACTTCCAGGAGTCCTGGCATGTCCGTATAGGGGTGGCGCCGAACCTGCTGGGCGAGGGAGCCGGGCAGTGCGTTGACCAGGCCCTCACAGGCCACCTGCTCAACGACCTTCCGGGCTTGGGGGCCCTCGGGCCGCAGCCACCGGCCCATTTTGCCCCAGAAGTCGAAGGCCTGTGCTCGGGCCGGCTTCTCGGGGTCAAACTGCCAGCTCCGCCATTCACTCGCCTGCTGGCTCGGCGTAATGCCGTAGCGTGCCAGGATCTCCCGTTTCAGGATCTTATAGTCTGTGGCCTCCTCCTCTGGGAGGTCATAATAGGCTCGCTGCACGGGCCCCTTTAGGTAGGGCACCAGAAGGGACGCCCACTCGGACCGCTGCCACTCGTTCCGGGTGGCCGTCCTCTCAAAGATCCCCAAGTAGGACTCAAAGTCGTCTGCCTCCGTCATCGGGACAAGGGACGGAGCTTTTGGACGAGGCGGGTCGGCCCTTACCCTCTCGGCATCCGCGAGTTTTGCCTTCGCGGCCTCCAGTTCCTGGGTAGTAGTAGCCTGTGCTTGCTGCAGGGACTGGATCTGGGCGTTCATGCCCTGCAGCACGGTGTTGAGGTCCTGCCTTTCAGTCATTTTTCTTTCTTCTTTGGTGCAGTTATCCTGCCGACTACGCCACTGTAAAGAATAAACACAGAACACAGCGTAAAGAGTTGGGGTTTCCGGCCCCGTATACTGTAAACAGAAAAAACCAAGGTCAAGGTTACAAACAAAAACATTGTTCATGCGCGCGACGCCTTCACATGTGCCGGCGGCCATTTTTATATAGGAGGACCCGGAAGTGGAGGAATGCTGGGAAGGAGGCGTGAGGGATGACGGGATTCGTGACGTCAGGGAAGATGGCGGAGGAAGGGCGGAAGTGGACGTGGTGCGGTCAGGTTATGATGGCGGAGCGTCTTTTTTCCTGAAAGAGAGAGCAGAAAGGTTAGTACCCCGCCATCCCCTACCGACGAACGTCCTTCGAAGCGATTTCGGGTCCGCCAGCGGCCTCCTACTCGCGCATGCGTGACAATAAATATATATATATATACTAGCAAAATACCCGCGCTTCGCAGCGGAGAAGTAGTGTGTTAAAGAAGCAATGAAAAAGAAAAGGAAACATTTTGAAAATAACGTAACATGATTGTCAATGTAATTGTTTTGTCACTGTTGTGAGTGATGAGTGTTGCTGTCATATATATATATATAAATACATATATATATTTGCACACGCACACATAAACATATATATATACATATCTATACATATACAGTACACATATATATACACACACACATATATACATACATACTGTATATATATCTACATATATACACATACATATACATACACACATACATACATACATACATACACACACATATATACACACAAATACATATATATATATATATACATACACACACACATATATAAACATATATATACATATACATACATATCTACATATATACACACACAGCTATTTCATATCAGTGCAACACGCTGCTTGTTAAAACGGATAACTCCCGCTCTTACGTGCAAGTCTGCGTGGATATTATGAACTATCGTATTTGTTCAAGTTCTATTTAAATTTTAAATAGAAGGAATTTTTATTAAGTCGACAGAAATATCTTTGGTAGAAATGGTAAAAACAGACAGGAATATTATTCCTGAATAAATCAACTCAAACCTTAAACAACTTATAATATTTTGCTCTCCATAAAAATATATCCTGTCTAAATTATACAAGTTAGAAATAAAGTAAACGTTAAAAGAACACACATTCAAATTTCTTTACTCTTATGTAATTTTATATAAAAAATAAACTTAGATTTTAAATATCCCAAAAGATTTTGCTCTCCATAAAAATATATCCTGTCAAAATGATACAAATTCAAATATGAACATGCTGCATAACAAAACCTGGAAATATAAATAAAATGTGTTCCTTTCAGCAATAACAAATCAAATCATTCAGTTGTCTTTGTTCATATGTCATTTTAGAGCTGGACGCCTGGCATCTTTTTTTGGCAACAGGTTCGTTTCTGTTTGGTGTGAGGTTCTGTGTTGTGGAGATTCTCAGGATGGATTGCAGGTGCTCATCAGTGAGGCGACTCCTGTGTGCTGTTTTGTTAGTCTTTATCACTGAGAAGAGCTTCTCACACAGATATGTGCTACCAAACATGCACAAGGTTCGAGCCGCATGTAGACGGACTTTTTGTTCTTCAAAGTCACCAAAGCGCCGTGCAAACTCTGTGCGCTCAGTTTATCAGCAAAGTGCGTATTTTGGGAACACCGTAGTGACGACTTGGTTCAACATTACTTGGCAACAGGGAAAGTGGGGCAAGTTGCACTAGTGCATTTGTGTCTCCCATAAAAGCAGCTTCACTTGAAATCACTTTGTGATTGTGCACGGGTAAAAACGTCCGCTGAAGTGTCAGATTCTTATTTAATTCTTCTGCTTTATGTATCTTCTGCATTGCATTCAGGTCTTTCAGGTTACCGTGATGTTTTGTCTCATAGTGCCGTCTTAGATTAAATTCTGTAATTACAGCCACATTAGCTCCACAAATGAGACACACGGGTTCAGTAAACATATACTCAGCCTCCCATCGGTTTTTAAAGGCTCTATTTTCAGAATTAACTTTTCTCTTCAGCATCGTGTGAGCTAGCTTCGCAATAACTTGCAGCATCATAAGCTAGACTTGATTAACGCGGTAAGTGTTCGGCCAAGGCAGCTGAAGCGCTGCATTATGGGATCTGTAGTTTATTGTGTTACCAGCGCTTCATATACCCGGGCCATTAATAACAATAATACAGTATATAAAATGATCTCGGCCGGATATAATTACATGCCGGGCCGGATGTGGCCCACAGCCCTTGAGTTTGACACATATGGACTAAATAGAACTTGAAAAGATATATTTTTTCAAATGTGATTGCGCAATTCAGATAGAGTTGACGCGCACTACAGCCTGCATGCTGCAATAAGTCATCCTCCCCTCGCTCTTACTTTTTTACCGTTCATCTAATGAATACACTAAGTATGGCTTTACCAAAACAATCATTGATGGCGAATAAAGTATCCATTATTCGAGTATGTAGATCGGGATATATATATACATATATATATATACTAGCGTATCGCAGCGGAAAAGTAGTGTGTTAAAAAAGCTATTAAAAAGAAAAGGGAACATTTTTAAAATAACGTAACATGACTGTCAATATACAGTATTTGTTTGGTGAGTGTTACTGAGTGTTGCTGTCATCAAGGATTTGATTATCATTATTTCTTTCAATCAGGTTCGTATTTGGAGGATGTGTTGTTTTCAAGTTATATTCCGTGTTTGTGAACCGTGGTAAAGATAACCGGTTTCATTCATCGGAAGTGTTCACTACTCAAATCGATACTCGTGAATCTAAGATGTTTAACAGGCATTCCAGGTATTAAGTTGTGGATTTGCCTGTGAATATTTAGCGGTAGCGTGTCTATGAACTTAATTTAACCTTTCCCAGTCATGCAAAGTCAGTTCACGTGAGCCGCTCGGAGTACATGCATTGAAGCTTCTCAGCTGTGCTTGTGCTATCTTGTGCGATCTCGCGATGTCCACGGCTTTATTTAATGTTAGCTCAGACTTGGCATACCAGCAATTTAAACTCTGTTACAGCAATTTTAACTCTGTTACAAAGTGATCAAAAGTCTCGTTTAAACCCTGCGTTTTCTCATTAAACTTGTATCTTGCGAATATCGTATTCGTCGTGGGCATGACAAAGCCAGTGGCAGTTTGTTTATGAACTTAATTTAAACTTAAGGTTTATAACGTGCTTTGTTTCCGCAGTAGCTGCACTCATGAATATGCTTGTATGCGTCACTCGCTTCATATTGTTTTGCTGCCTTATCAATTGTGTAATGCGTTTTTTGAACAGGTTTCATTCATCGAAGTGATCACTCGTACTGCGTTCACAGTCAGTTCACGTGAGCCGCTCTCTTGTGTGATCTTGCGATGTCCACGGCTTTATTTAATGTTAGGTAAGACCCTGCACTTAAAGGTTTCTCGCTACAGCAATTTTAACTCCGTTACAAAATGATCCAAAGTCTCGTTTATACCTTTTGTCTTCTCATTAAACTTGTATCTCGCGAATATCGTATTCGTCGTAGGCATGACAAACGGCAGTGGGAACGTATCTATAAACTTAATTTAAATTTAAGGTTTACACCGTGCTTTGTTTCCGCAGTAGCTGCACTTAAGAATATGCTTGTATGTGTCACTCGCTTCATATTCTTTAGCTGCCTTCTCAATTGTGTAATGCATTTTTTGTTCAGTGCTCTTTGGAGCTGTTGTTTTTTGTCTGCGTACTACATTCACAGTCAGTTCACGTGAGCCGCTCGGTGGCAGAGTGTTTCTGTTGGATTGCCGCTGATGGACGGCCTTATATGGGCAGGCACTCAATTACGTGGGAGGCGTGACGATGAGGGATACAACTCCGCCTCATACGGCGACCGAGCTGCAGGCTATGGCAGGTATATATGTACATAAGTAGGTTCCAGTTTTGACCGTTACGCGTAGAATTTCAAAATGAAACCTGCCCAACTTTTGTAAGTACGGTGTAAGGAATGAGCCTGCCAAATTTCAGCCTTCTACAGAACTACACGGGAAGTTGGAGAATTAGTGATGAGTCAGTGAGTGAGTGAGTGAGTGAGTCAGTCAGTGAGGGCTTTGCCTTTTATTAGTATAGATATACAGTGGAAACTTGGTATACGTCTTTAATTCGTTCCAGACCCTTTGACTTATACCAAGCAGGACATATACCAAACAAATTTTTCCCATAAGAAATAATGGGAAAAAGATTAATCCGTTTCCATGAAAAAAAAAATCCTAATGCAATTGGCATATTATACAGTATATTGATGGTGTTGTGTAAAATAATTTAAATACTGCTTAATACTAAAATACATAAATACAAAAGCAATTAGATGAAATAAATGAAACTTTTACCTCACTTTACTTTTTAATAACATCTTTGTTTTTCACAATCGTAGATACCGTCGTTCTCGGCAAACGGTATGCAACAGCCATGTCCCGGATACGCATGCCACCTTCATACTTTTCAACAATCAATTCAAATTTACATGAAAAAAACACAAAATCACGATGCAGGTTTGCTGTATGCTCCCATCTGCTGCCTGGGAGCCCTTGAACCCTATACCGTCGGTAATGTGCCTCACTGCTAATCTCATCGGTAAAGCAAGGTGATGGTGAAAAAGTGCAAAGTGCTATTATTAAAACAATTAACAAAACAAGGTGTTCAAATTAAAGTGCAGTCTCCAAAGTTCCAATAAATAATCCATAAAATCAGAAGTGAAACTTGGAGGTTAAAAACAGTAGAAAAAAGTCTTCTTAAAAACAACAAAGTTAAAATACAGCAGGAAGCATTCTTTAAAAATAAAAAAAAACAAGAAGAAGCCCGGTGCCTTTTTACCTGGCACCCCCGCTTCTTTCTTTTTACTCCCCTTCAAGCCAACTCATGCTTCTGTTTATCAAGATAAGCAGCCCTCTCTCTCTCACTCACTCTCTCGTCTGTTTTTCTTTTTACTGCCCTTCTAGCTGACTCGCGCTTCTGTTTATCAAGATAAGCAGCCCCAGGAACAATCATGAATGCGGACGGTCCCTCACAAGTGCACTTTGGTGAGAAACGCCCACATTGCGAATTGCCCTGACAACCTTCAGCCACATAACCACCACGCCCCCTCACCAAGCTGCGAGCACGGTGATTATTTATTTTAAAGCTGGACTTTGACAGGAGCTGTGGACCCGCTATATCACACACGTGAAAGTTCAAAGAGAGTTATAGCGCGGGTTGTTCACTGAATGCTAGCAACTGGCGCACTAATGCTCGTGGGCAGTCGTGGCTTTGTCTCGAGAGAGGTAAACAAGGTTAGCACGCGAGTCGTATTCCAAACAAAGGTCGTATACCAAGCAAAATTTTTTGTGTCTAAACAGGACGTATACCAAGTTGGACTTATTCCAAAGCAGACGTATACCAAGGTACCACTGCGTATATATATATATATATATATATATATATATATATATATATATGTGGCAGATGCCTGGGGGGGCGACCCGGCCGGGACACCTTGGAGAACGGAAAGAGGGCGTACGCCCACCTCAGACCACGTGGGGGCAACCATCCTGGATGCTATGGGGACCACAGGTACCGAGCTTTGAAGCCCGACCCTGTAGGGGCCTGTGGTCATCGCCAGGGTGCGCCCCAATGCCTTGGGGACCCTGGACCTCAGCATTTCTGCCACACCCTGAAGTGCTGGGGAGAAGAAGTGCAGGGACATCTGGAGTGCTTCCAGGGATACAGCTGGCACTTCCGCCATACTGGGGCGTGTCGGTGGGAGATTGCGTGAGCACACCTGGAGCACATCCGAGTGTATATATATACACTCACCTAAAGGATTATTAGGAACACCATACTAATACGGTGTTTGACCCCCTTTCGCCTTCAGAACTGCCTTAATTCTACGTGCCATTGATTCAACAAGGTGCTCAAAGCATTCTTTAGAAATGTTGGCCCATATTGATAGGATAGCATCTTGCAGTTGATGGAGATTTGTGGGATGCACATCCAGGGCACGAAGCTCCCATTCCACCACATCCCAAAGATGCTCTATTGGGTTGAGATCTGGTGACTGGGGGGGGGGCATTTTAGTACAGTGAACTCATTGTCATGTTCAAGAAACCAATTTGAAATGATTCGAGCTTTGTGACATGGTGCATTATCCTGCTGGAAGTAGTACAAGGGTACATGGTGGTCATGAAGGGATGGACATGGTCAAAAACAATGCTCAGGTAGCCTGTGGCATTTAAACGATGCCCAATTGGCACTAAGGGGCCTAAAGTGAGCCAAGAAAACATCCCAGCCTGCACAGTGGTAACAAGGCATGATGGATCCATGTTCTCATTCTGTTTACGCCAAATTCTGACTCAACAGAAATCGAGACTCATCAGACCAGGCAACATATTTCCAGTCTTCAACTGTCCAATTTTGGTGAGCTCGTGCAAATTGTAGCCTCTTTTTCCTATTTGTAGTGGAGATGAGTGGTACCCGGTGGGGTCTTCTGCTGTTGTAGCCCATCCGCCTCAAAGTTGTGCGTGTTGTGGCTTCAGAAATGCTTTGCTGCATACCTCGGTTGTAACGAGTGGTTATTTCAGTCAAAGTTGCTCTTCTATCAGCTTGAATCAGTCGGCCTATTCTCCTCTGACCTCTAGCATCAACAAGGCATTTTCGCCCTCAGGACTGGCGCATACTGGATGTTTTTCCTTTTTCACACCATTCTTTGTAAACCCTAGATATGGTTGTGCGTGAAAATCCCAGTAACTGAGCAGATTGTGAAATACTCAGACCGGCCCATCTGGCACCAACAACCATGCCACACTCAAAATTGCCTAAACCACCTTTCTTTCCCATTCTGACATTCAGTTTGGAGTTCAGGAGATTGTCTTGACCAGGACCAACTGCCATGTGATTGGTTGATTAGATAATTGCATTAATGAGAAATTGAACAGGTGTTCCTAATAATCCTTTAGGTGAGTGTATATACTAGCAGAATACCCGCGCTTCGCAGCAGAGAAGTAGTGTGTTAAAGAAGTTATGAAAAAAAAAGGAAAATTTTTTAATATAACGTAACATGATTGTTAATGTAATTGTTTTGTCATTGATATGAGTGTTGTTCTCATATCTATATATATATATCTATATATATATATATATATATATATATACAGTATATATAGTAGTAGGCATTCGTCCATCTCGAAAGATGATGTTTACGCTCTGGAATGATCTTCATTTGTGTTTTTGGGGGCAGCGTCTGGAGTGACTCAGCAGTCCGATCCTAGATCGACAGTCTCTTCTACAGTGGCTGCAGGTGAAGCTGGATGGGGGCCCGAGTCCTGTTTCTGCTGTCTCATTTTTCTCCTTTGCCTTCTGGTTTCCATCTGTTGACTGCGATGTTGCTCACCCCTCTTGATGCCTTCATGGACA
Organism: Polypterus senegalus; assembly: GCF_016835505.1. Taxonomy (NCBI): domain Eukaryota; kingdom Metazoa; phylum Chordata; class Cladistia; order Polypteriformes; family Polypteridae; genus Polypterus; species Polypterus senegalus. The sequence continues at coordinate 69,433,945 of NC_053171.1, read as the reverse complement.
GTCTGGCGCCAGGCGTTCCGGTCATCAGCAAGCTGTTCCCAACTGTCAGGGTCGATGCCAGTCAGCTTGAGATCGCGTTTACAGACATCTTTGAAGCGAAGATGTGGGCGACCAATGGGGCGGTGTCCTGCGGCCAATTCACCATACAGAATGTCTTTGGGTATGCGTCCATCTTGCATTCTATGCACGTGGCCCAGCCAACGTAAGCGTCTTTGGCATAGAAGGAGGTGTATGCTCAGTGAGCTGGCTTGATCAAGCACGGCAGTGTTGGTGACTTTGTCTTGCCACGTGATGTTAAGGATGCGTCGGAGGCAGCGAAGATGGAAGCTCGAGGCGGTCTTCCTGCCGGGCGTAGGTGGTCCAGGCCTCACTGCCATACAACAGAGTGCTGAGAACGCATGCATGATATACCTTAAGTTTGGTATTCTGTGTTAGATGGTTATTGGACCACACACGCTTGCTCAGCCTGGCCATGACGCTGGCTGCTTTGGCGAGCCTCTTGTCAATCTCGTTGTCGAGAGACAAGTTGCTGGTAATAGTGGAGCCCAGGTATATGTATTTATCGGTGGTCTCCAGCACTTCATTGTCGATGGTGATAGAGGGTGGAGCAGAGATGTCTTGACCCATGACGTTGGTCTTCTTGATGCTGATTGTCAATCCGAATTCCCTGCATGCCTGGGCAAAGCGGTCCATTAGCTGCTGGAGGTGTTCCTCTGTATGTGACATTAGGGCAGCGTCATCAGCAAACAGCATGTCCCTGACAAGGACAGTGCGAATCTTGGTCTTTGCTCTTAGCAGGGCCATATTCAGCAGCTTTCCGTCACTCCTAGTGTGTAGGTAAACACCCTCGGCAGAGCCCTTGAAAGCAAAGTTTAGCAGCATTGAGAAGAAAATGTTGAATAAAGTAGGTGCTAGGACACAGCCCTGCTTGACGCCACTTTTGATTGTGAAGGGTTCTGAACTGTCCCGTCGTAACTGACCACTCCCTGCGTGTTGTCGTGGAAAGAGGTTATAATGCTGAGCAGCTGAGGTGGACAACCGATCTTCTTTAGTAACCGAAACAGGCCGCTCCTGCTTACAAGGTCGAACGCTTTAGTCAGATCTATGAAGGCGATGAATAATGGCATCTGCTGTTCTCTGCACTTCTCTTGAAGCTGGCGTACTGAGAAGATCATGTCAACTGTGGATCTTTCTGGCCTAAAGCCGCATTGTGACTCGGGATACACACGATTCGCGAGGATCTGAAGGCGTTCCAAAATCACGCGGGCAAAGGCTTTGCCCACCGTGCTCAGCAGTGAAATACCCCTGTAGTTGTTGCAGTCGCTGCGGTCTCCCTTGTTCTTGTACAGAGTGACAATCTTGGCGTTGCATGTCCTGTGGAACTTTGCCTTCCCTCCAACACATACAGAGGAGCTCATGGAGTGGTCTGAGAAGAGCTGGTTTTCCGCATTTGATAATCTCTGTCGGAATACCATCATCACCCGGTGATTTTCCGCTTTTCAAGCAATCAATGGCTTTGCTGAGTTCATCCATGGTAGGTTCGGTGTCCAGCTCCTGCAGAACTGACAAGTCTTCTATGGCGTCCATCGCTGTCTGAGTGACAGAGTTTTCTTTGGAGTACAGTTCCAGGTAGTGCTCCACCCACCTTCCCATTTGTTTGTCTTTGTCTGTGATGGTCTCGCCTGATTTGGACTTTAAGGGTGCAGTCTTCTTTATTGGTTTGCCTGTTGCTTGCTTGATGCCCTCGTACATGTTTCTTGTGTCGCCAGTGTCTGACGCTTGCTGAATGCTGCTTGCCAGCTGGAGCCAATAGTCGTTTGCAGCGACGAGCAGTCTGTTGGGCTTTTCTTCGGGCAGCCTTCAAGTCTTGGAGGTTGTACTGACTTGGGTCGTGTTTATAGTTGATCAGTGCCCTTCTCTTAGCGTCAATGACGGGCTCGAGCTCTGCAGCATTGGCCTCGAACCAGTCAGTGTTCTTGTGCTCCTTTTTGCCATACGTCAGGATGGCAGCTCTGTAGATGGTGTTCCGGAGTAAGTTCCATCTGTCCTCTGCATTTGGCTCTTGGTCACAATTCTGCAGTTCCCCCAGTTGTTCTATAAATTCCTTGTTCTTGATTAGGTCGGTGGTCCGGCAGGTGTTGATTTTTGGCTGACATTTCTTTTTGGAGAGGTGGAGCCTCTTGGGGCGTAACTTAATCCTTGAGGCAACGAGGGAGTGATCTGTATCGCAATCAGCGCTATGGTAAGCTCTGGTGTTGTGGATGCTGTTCAGAAATTTGCCTGGTGATGATCAAGTCCAGCTGATGCCAATGTTTTGATCTTGGGTGTCTCCATGATGTCTTGTGACATGCCTTGTTCTGGAAGTAGGTGTTTGTCACACATAGGCTGTGATAGCAGCAGAGTTCGAGTAATCTCTGGCCATTTTCGTTCATTTTCCCTATGCCATGGTGACCTAGCACACTTGGCCAGGATTCGTGGTCAGAGCCGACCCGGGCATTGAAATCTCCCAAAAGGTAGAGGTGTTCTGAAGTAGGGACTGCGGCAACAGCACTGTTTAGTAGCTCATAGAACTGATCTTTAGTTTCGGTGCTGGCTTGCATGGTTGGTGCATAGGCATTGATCAGATTTACGTAGCCTGTACTTGTGAGAAGGCGAAGTGTCATTATCCTTTCTGTGCCCGGTTTGCATGGCTCAATCATATCTAATAGAGAGTTGTTTATTGCAAAGCCCACACCATGTTCTCTGACTTCGTCATCTTTCTTTCCCTGCCAGAAGAATGTGTATTCTTTCTCCTTTATGCTTCCAGAGTCCGCAGTCGTGTTTCCTGGAGGGCTGCGATGTCAATATGCAGCCTTGCCAGCTCATTATTGATGACTGCTGTTTTGCGAGCATCACTTATGTCCTGTACACTATCAGACAGGCCTGGTGTCATTGTTCTTACGTTCCAAGTTCCAATTCTCAAGTGTCGTTCTTTCTGTTTGTAGTTTGATTTTGTTTTTATTGTTTGGCTTGGTGCTTACTTTACAGTCTGCTTGTCGGCCATATTAATGTCCTGAGCCCTACGCACCCAGTAGGGCAGACAGACTGTGACGAGACAACACCTTATTGACTGGGGCTGCCCAGTTTGAGGCGGCGGTAGCTGTCCAATGAGATAAGGTAGTCTCTCCCACCGACGAAGGCAACCCCTGGCGCCAGCTCTACGTCAATCGAGCAGGTGGCTTATAACCGGTAGACTGCTGCCTTCCGTGTTTTGTCGACGCTGAATAGCGAAGCTGGAGTGTCCTCTCCAGGGCGCAAGCCTGGGCAGCATGTTGAGGAGAGACTGATGTTGCCCATGTACCAGTTCCCCTCTCCACACATCAGATGTTTACAAGGGAAAGGCATAGCCTATACATCTTGGCATCCAAGGTGTCGCAGGAGTTGCCAGAAAGCTATGAGACAAGCAGATAGCAAACTGCCTTAGGGACTCCGACTCCTGATTTGTCTTCGGGTTTACTCCCCTAGCCTTCCCCATGAATGGGTCTAGCCACAAGGCAGTGGAGGTTTGGGATCAGAGTTTTCCTTCTCCTAGATGAGTAGCCTTACAAGGCTAATGAGCCCCATCTGCCCGAAGCAACTGGTTTTGAGGCGCCAGTGGACCGCCTTCCATCCCTTCTCCTGTTGGTTTAAAACGGGTTTCGCCGGACTCATTAATGAGCCGCTGGTGAAGGCCAGGAGCTGGATTTGATTGTCAGAGGCGCTGGGAGACACTAGCTATTTGGAGTATTTCTTGAGAACTGGGAGCTTATCCCCAGTTCCACTCCAGCAGTAACAACCCTTGAAATATATATATATACACAGTGGAACCTCGGTTTGCGAGCATAATTCGTTCCGGAAACGTGCTCGCAATCCAAAGCACTCGTATATCAAAGCGAATTTCCCCATAAGAAATAATGGAAACTCAGATGATTCGTTCCACAACCCAAAACTATTCATATAAAAATTATTAATACAAAATATAAAGTAAAATACATAATACACATTAATCTGCACTTTACCTTTATAAAGAATCATGGCTGATGTGGGTTTCTAATCTCATGTGGGGTTCCACCCAACGGGACAACACGCGGAAGAGCCCCCCAAAGCAATCGCAGTCTCCCAGCGCTGTAGCAGTTCGCTGTATAAGCGCATCCAAAAAGATCGCAGACATGCTATAAGCGCCGGTCGTCAATGGGTCATACAAGGAACATTATAAAGATCCCGGTACAATAAATAACAGTGCTGTTGCTGTTTCAAGCTGAATAAAGCCGGTGTTAAAGTACTGAGACTCAGCTTCATGTTTTGGGGAGCAAGATAGGGACTCGCACTTCACAGCGCACACACACACAGTCACAATGCTGTAGTAAACAGATGTTGACTATATGAGTAAGGCACACAGACTCAGACGGAGAATAGGAGATGATTGCCAGAAAGAGAGAGAGAAAGACGCGCTGGGCGGGCGAGCGAGATAGATAAGGAGAGAGAGAGAAAGAGACACGCGGGGCGAGCGAGATAAGGACAGAGAGAGAGAGAGACGTGCTGGGCGAGCGAGCGAGCAAGATAAGGAGAGAAAAAGAGAGACGCGCTGGGCGAGCAAGATGAGAGAGAGAGAGAGACGTGCTGGGCGAGCGAGATAAGGAGAGAGAGAGAGAAGAACCATCAGCTCAGTTGTGATCACATAACGCTCAGCAGACAGTGTATCCATACTACTCGTATTGCAAGACATCGCTCGTTTATCAAGTCAAAATTTATTAAAAATTTTTGCTCTTCTTGCAAAACACTCGTAAACCAAGTTACTCGTAAACCGAGGTTCCAATGTATATCTATATGTTGTGGCAGTAGAGGGCGCTAGTGCTCCCTTGAACCCTCAGGGATGACTCCAAACACCAGGTAAAAGTCCAAGACTTCTTTATTCTCTCAGTTAACATGCACAAAGCACTCTCCACACTACTCATATATTATATCAACACTACCACAATATTCTCTCTCCTCCTCGCCCAGACACTTAGACACCCTACCTCCCAGTTCAGTTCACTTCCACCCAACATCCACCATCAACTGATGGGAGGCGGCCCCTTAAATAGGAACCCGGATGGGCTGCAGCTGCTTCTCGGCATTCCTCCGTAGCCACGCCCCAGTGTGGCGGAAGTGCCGGCTGCGCACCCGGAAGCCATCCGGGTGTCCCCTGTTGTCTTCCCCCCAGCACATCCTGGTGTGGCGGAAGTGCTGGGCTCCAGGGATATCCAGGCATCGGGGCGCCAACTGGCGGTGGCTACAGGTCCCTACAGGGCTGGGCTTCCAAGCCCTTTACCCGAGGCCCCCAACATAACCAGGGCGGATGCCCCTCGCAGTTTGGAGGAGGCACAAGCCCTCCTCTGGTCCTCCTGGCGGAATATACATATATATATATATATATATATATATATATATATATATATATATATATATATATATATATATATATATATATCTATCTATATATCTATATATCTATCTGTATCATTATATATATATAAACATATATATATATCTATCTATCTATCTCTCTGTATCTATATATATATATATATATATATATATATATATATATACTAGCAGAATACCAAGCTTTGCTTGGCGAGAAGTGTGTTTAAAGAAGGTACGAAAAGAAAAGGAAAAATTTTAAAAATAACGTAACATGATTGTTAATGTAATTGTTTTGTCATTGATATGAGTGTTGTTGTCATATCTATCTATTTATATATATATATATATCTGTATGTATATATGTATATATATATATATATATATATATATATATATATATATATATATATATATCAAAATACCCGTGCTTGGCAGCGGAGAAGTAATGTGTTAAAGAAGAAAAGAGAAAGAAAAGGAAACATTTTGAAAATAACGTAACATGATTGTCAATGTAATTGTTTTGTCACTGTTATGAGTGTCGCTGTGATATATATATATAGCAAAATAGCAGCTTATGCGATGTCATGTGTTAAAGAAGTTATGAAAAAGAAAAGGAAACATTTTAAAAATAATGTAACATGATTATCAAAGTAATTGTTTTGTGTATTTGGTGGCAGCATCACAAAGTTATTTTCGTCTAGCTGCATCAGAAAATGTACCATGACGTCTGACACGCCTCCTTTTTACTGTTTTCTCACAGCTTGGATTGCTGCTGTCATATACACACACACACACACACACACACACACACACACACATACATACATACATACATACACACACATATATATATATATATATATATATATATATATATATATATATATATATACATACCTATCTACATCATATATACACACACATACATACACACACACAAATTATATATATGTATGTATGTATGTATGTATGTGTGTGTGTGTGTGTGTGTATATATATATATATATATATATATACACATACATACATACATACATATATATACACATACATATACTTGTGTGTATGTTTGTATGTGTCTATATGTGTGTGTATAGCTTTGGTCACTGAGTGCAAGGGAAAAATAATAAAATATAGTCTATAAGTTATTAAACAGTAAAACATTAACGCGTTTTAAGAAGTACAGGTACATTGAGCTGCGGTGGGTTGGCACCCTGCCCAGGATTGGTTCCTGCCTTGTGCCCTGTGTTGGCTGGGATTGGCTCCAGCAGACCCCGTGACCCTGTATTCGGATTCAGCGGGTTAGAAAATGGAAGGATGGAGGTACATTGAGCACTACTGGAGTGGTTGTGGGTAAACTACATTTTAAAGACTGTGTAACACAACAGGTAAGTAACTAACAGCAGCTAAAATGTATATGGATCATCTCTCGGTAGTAGATCCCTTTTGAAAGGCGCTACACGACGGCTGTGGTATAGAAATTACATTTTCTATGTGAGCGTTCAAATTTGTGCCTCTGGTAATGTGCCTTACCGGCAATTAAAGAAAATTAGTTTTGTGTCCTCTGCAGTGTTAAGAGAGAAAGGCTTTGGTTTGGGATAAAAGGAAAAAGGTGTAAAGAAAGGAAAGTTGCCTTTTTCTTTTATATAGTATAGAGAGATGTGTTAAGCTGGCGTTATGATCGCCTTTTGGGGACAGTGCGTGGGTCTTGTGTAGACTGGTGAGGCGTCCCGCCATTAATCGGCTGTGATGGCACTGTCAGTCCTTCACTCCTGTGCGTATCTTCATAATCCGAGCTGAGGACCTCATAATCGTATCGTGCAAAAGAAAGTGTGAATCGCCTTAATATTATTTTGCCGTGGTGTAGAAAAGGGGTCCCGTGTTTGCACTTGTCTGGGCTATAGCGCAGGGGGAGGAAGAAAAAAATTAAAAGTGCTCACTTTGACTTAAGGCAGAAGCGCAGTCAGCGTCTCAAAGGCGGCACAGCTATGCACGCGCGCTGGCTGCTCGACTTTTGCTGGGCAGGAGACCCCAGTTTTGTACACACGTTCATGATATCAAAAGTCTCAGCTCTTTGGAGGTAATTCATATATTATATATATAGCAAAATACCTGCCTCAGCGGAGAAGTAGTGTGTTAAAGAAGTAATGAAAAGAAAAGGAAACATTTTAATAATAGCGTAACATGATTGACATTGTCATGAGTGTTGCTGTCATATATATTCCTGCCTAAATAAGTCACCCTCGCTTTGCTCTTACTTTGTTACCGTTCATTTAATCATGGCTAGTGGCGGAAAAATTATAAAATGGAAGGAGGATGGCTTTACCAAAACAATTATTGATGGCGAATCGATTATTCATAAAGCTTGAATTGGTGATCTGTTTTCTGTGTTAACCTCATATTTTTCATACTTCTTCTCAAACTAAGGTGGTGCGAGGGTAAAATGAATCGGGGTGCGCTGATCAATGTAATCGGTGTACCAGGAAATCATGCATTGACAAAAGCTCCCTTTGCTTGTAATGCAAAGTGTGATTAAATGCATTATTTTTTAACGCGTTATGGAGCACATGCATCGAAGCTTCTCAGCTGTGCTTGTGCTAAGAAAAGGAAAGATTTTAAAAATAACGCAACACGATTGTCAATGTAACCTTTTTTAAGTAGTGCCTGGAGGATTCAGTGTGAAGAAACTCTAGAGACAGAGTGTGTATTAACTTGTGGATTTTTCTGTGAGTATTTGGTGGCAGTGTGACGGTTGCTTGAAGACGGCATTAGCAGCTCAGCTCAGAGCAAAATGAGGTAAATGGGAGGGTGATGATGACGTGACTCCCCCACCCGCCTTAACTGTCAATCCCCCACAAACACAGTCTCTCGGAATTTGCATAAGCACACCCCTTCACCTGCAATTTTAACTTAGTTACAAAGTGATCAAAGCTCTCGTTTATATCCTGCGTCCTCTCATTAAACTTGTATCCCGCATTCCTGTGGGCATGTGAAGCCAGCGTAGCCTGTCTATGAACTTAATTTAAAGTTTAGGTTTACACCTTGCTTTCTTTCCGAGGTAGCAACACTCATGAATATGGTAGTATATGTCACTCTCGCTTCTTATTGTTTCGCTGCCTTCTCAATTATATAATGCATGTTTTCTTAAGCGCTTTTTGGAGGTCTTCCTGGTTTTCTACGCACTGCGTTGACAGTCAGTTCACGTGATTACGTGAGAGGCGTGATGATGTCACACGAAACTCCGCCCCCCACGTCATTGCAGCTCAACTCCATTACAGTTAATGGAGAAAAATACCTTCCAGTTATGACCATTAGGCGTAGAATTTCGAAATGAAACCTGCCCAACTTTTGTAAGTAAGCTGTAAGGAATGAGCCTGCCAAATTTCAGCCTTCTACCTACACGGGAAGTTGGAGAATTAGTGATGAGAGTGATTGAGTGAGTGAGTGAGTGAGTGAGTGAGGGCTTTGCCTTTTATTATATATATATATATATATATATATATATATATATATATATATCTATCTATCTGTATCTATATATATATATATATATATAGCGAAATACCCGCTTGGCAGCGAGAAGTAAAAAGAAAAGGAAACATTTTAATAATAACGAACATGATTGACAATGTAATTGTGTTGTCATTGTCATGAGAGTTGCTGGCATATATATATATATATATATATATATATATATATATATATATATACACAGTGGGATTCAAAAGTTTGGGCAACCTTGTTAATAGTCATTATTTTCCTGTATAAATCGTTGGTTGTTACGACAAAAAATGTCAGTTAAATATATCATATAGGAGACACACACAGTGATATTTGAGAAGTGAAATGAAGTTTATTGGATTTACAGATAGTGTGTAATAATTGTTCAAACAAAATCAGGCAGGTGCATAAATTTGGGCACCGTTGTCATTCTATTGATTCAAAAACTTTTAGAACTAATAATTTGAACTCAAATTGGCTTGGTAAGCTCAGTGACCCCTGACCTACATACACAGGTGAATCCTATAATGAGAGTATTTAAGGAGGTCAATTGTAAGTTTCCCTCCTCCTTTAATTTTCTCTGTTTGTTTTGACTTCATATAATCAAGGTCGCCTGCCTGCCCGAACAGTAGCAAGTCACGGTTTAGAGTTCGTGGCCTCAGTCATTAGCGGATTTTTTCTTAGAACCTAACTAATAATTGTTAACAGAAACCGCAAATATCCTCCGCAATGTTTTTATGCCTTTTTTTCATAGCAATACTGTACTATAGAGAGAACACAAAGCAACCGCAGAGGAAAACGCGGATTGGGATGGTGAAAGTAGCCAATCCGAGAGCGTTATTCATTTCTCCTTGCTGCTGATTGACTGCTGCCCTGTGACACATCTCCGGCAGATGTAGCCTAGCATTCCCACATCATTACAGTTAACCGCGTGTAGCTATCTTGAGTGTTTCACTGAGTGTTTTCGTGTTTTTAGATTTGTTCTTCTTAAAGACCTAAGATGCCACCCAAACACACTGCACCTTCTAAGGCTTCTGGCAATGAACCAAAGCACCAGAAGAAGTTATAAATTAATGCCGCAGTAGCCAACCGAGCACCTGTAAACCCTCTGCTTTGCTGTGCAGTCATTATCTTCATTACATACCTTCATCATACTGCATAGCTAATTAATCATCATCATCTTTAATCAGTATCATTCATTATTGGTGAATACCAAGGTTATTATAGTTTTGTCTTTTTATATTAGTTTTTATTTCTATATTTTTTCTGACCTTACTTGGAAATTCAGTATAGTTTTAGTTTTCCTCCATTGTGTATTTTTAGTTTTAGTTTAGTTTTTATTTCACAAAGGTATTTCTATTTTATTTTTATATATATTAGTTTCAGTTTTAGTTTTAGTAATTATGGCATGTAGCTCCTACGGAGTTACTTTTGTGTCACAATCAGACAGAACTGCACACTTAACAGATTTGGATATAAGTTTAATGTTAGTGGAAGCTTACTACACTGCCTAGTTTAGTATCTGGTTTTGTTTTTGTCTAATAAAAACAAACACAATCAAAACTAGACACTGAATATGAACAATTTTACACAATGTTATAATTTTTAAAATATTTTCTCTTGAAAATTACAAGGGCTTAGGAAGAACCGGACTCTTAGGCTTGAGTCAGTGTGCAGACCCCACCTAGCTGTACTGAGGGAATTCCCAGGATCACAGAAGGCACAGACGGTTTATAACGCCATTTTCTCTCAAGTTGTCTGGCTGATTTTAACTAAAAAAAAAAAAAGACTCAAAAGGTGGTCAGTAAAAAAGCCAATCAAAAAAACAATATTTTCAGCCCCTGATTTCTTAAGCCTTTTGACAATTTGTTGCAGTGCTTCTTTACACAAGATGTTACAGTAGCTGACCCAGCGCAGTCTTTTTTTTTTATTTTGCAGCAGACTTTCTGCATTGTGAACAAAGAGCAGAGAGTTGAAGCTTGTTTTATCAGTGAACGAGAGGTGATTGGTATATTAGCCATTATGTTAAGGAAAGTAATAAACTGAAAAAAGGAATTCGAGAAGTCAGACCTTTTTATTTTCTCCTTTAAATTAAAACAGAAACTATTTGAATTTGGAAAGTGAGCTTGATTAAAATGCAGCAGCTTACACCTTTACTTGGAAAAAGAAAAGATGACAAATTTGAAATTGCTGCTTAGTAAACAATAGTTGATTTTGAAGATTTGTACAGTGTTTATTATTTGTGGCTCTATGTCATCAAGCATAAGTTTTGATAAGAAACAAATCCTACATAATTAAAATGGTAATCCATATTTTATAATTACACCTCAAGAATTACAAAAGTCTTGCTGATACACTGAAGAAAAAAAAAACACCTGTATAAATATAGTAAATTTATATTTTAACCGCACAAAGCTGTAGTTCATGTAATGATTTCAAATGATAAAAACATATAAGTGCACATACATATTTACATTTAAGCAGCATTTAATTGACAATGTCAATTAATTGATAGTATGAGAATAAATATATATATATATATATATACAGTATGCATAATATACTGTATGTTGTTAAAGAAATGGTGCAAACTACCTATTTAATTAAGCCTTGTTTCAGACTGGTATATTACAAAAAACTAAACATATGATAACTTGTAATTAAGAGAAACTTCTATGGCATATTTTATTTTATGCCATATGTATTATGGATAGTTGTTTTTGTATATATTTTATTACTTAAAATATGTATTTTAAGAACCTTATTTTTATGTTAGTATTTTATGGTCACTGAACTATAAGCCTACAGAATTTCATTTTGTTAATAAAAAATGAACAGTTTTTCACCTGTGGTCTTATTGTTTAACTATAAAACTACACGTTAATATAGCACACAATAGGGCAGGGCAATATGGCCAAAAATATTTATCACGATATATATTTGAACATTTGCGATAACGATATAACTGGCGATATGATTGACACGAGACAAAATACTTTACAACTCCACAACCTTATTAGTGCAAAAAAAACCCTTCAATTTATTTTCACTTAAACAAGCAGCTGTTTTTATGTGCATTAAAGCTATATAAAAATTTAACAGTGCAAATTCCTTGCTGACAGTTTAACCAAAAGGCATTTCCAGTGGAAATGGGCTGACATATCCTGAGCATAACCATGTATAATATCCAGAAAACTTAAAAAAAGTTGATTTGCTACATAAACCATAACATAAAATTCAAGCCTAGAGTGTCCATAGTCTCACTCAGTGTGTTGGTTATAGTCTCCGCTATGCAGTCAATCATATTGCGGGTTGATACAAAACTAACTCTGACCTCTTTAGTAATCTGGCAAACATATTTAATGTAAATAATTAATTGTTTTACATTTGAGATTTCATCACACAGAATACTGAAAAACATTTCTGTGTGTATATTTTTCAGTATGTTAGATTTTATTTCTAATGTAATGTGCATTTTTACCAACATTAAGACTTTTGAGTGGTAAAGGGAGAGCCTGTTGGATATTCAATTCACACTTGCACTACGGCAGGTACGCATTCTCGACATTTCCACTTTATTCTCGCCATTTATCTCGAGATTAAATTCGACATGTTTACATTATTCTCGTAGTTTGTCATTAAAGTAGAACATCATAAACTAAACTTCATCTTAAAATTAATGTTTTATTTACTATATTTTCTCAAACCCCCGTCATAAATTATGTAGCAACCTGTCGACTTTATTCTCGTCATAAGCGTCAAGATTAAAGTGGAAATGTCGAGGATAAAGTCAACATCTGAACTTTATTCTCGACATATAGTTTTTTTCTTTGTTTTTTTTTTTCTTCTTCACCTTGGCCTTAATACGGTTCCGTACAAAACCCTCAGCAACTCAGTGACAAAACTTTTGCTCAGGACAGTGTGTGCTGCAAGGGTTTCTGCACACTTTTTGCAATATGGACGCAGGTCCAAATATGAGCAAATATAAGAACGGCAGATGGGGTCACTTTAAATAGGAACCACAGTGAGTGCAACAAGGATTTTTGCACACAGAACACACCTAATGCTTAAACAACTGCATGTGTATATATTGGTTTGCTATGTACTTTACAAGAAGAGAGTTGCTGTACGCTCCGCCGCACTATACAGACTGCGCTGACGCTGAGAACAGAGATATCACTTTCTGACACCTTTTTTCCGATATCTGACAGGCTGGTTTCACTAGACTTTTTTTTTTATTTTATCAGATCTCCTCTTGCCCGCCCACCTCCACATCCTCTTTGCTTGTAAACTGCTGCATCGCTCCTGCTATTAGCATGTACAGCCTGCTCTCGAAACCTCACCTCCCTATAGTCTTTGGTTGTGAACTCTGCTCTGCCTTGACACCAGTTATTAGCTTTAGCAATATTTGCCCACCCGCCCGCTCGTCCATTGCCATCTCTGCAGATCATTAGATCTGCCTGTGCCTGCAGATCTGTGGCTGTCATCTCACAATACCATGCGAGATGACAGCCGGGCGCTGAACTAAATTAGCTGGGCGGAGCGCCCGGCTAAAAGACGCTAGGGAGAACACTGCGTTATAATTAACTTACCTATTGCAATGTGCAGGCGATGTCCAAAGCATGAAAGTCTGGTCCAGTTGTTGAGTGCGACGGCTTTCACAACATTGGCCCGTTGTCGGTCGTCACACACAGTTGTTTTTCCTCCTGAAGATTCCACGAGCTGAGGAACTCTTTTAAGCCTTTGGCTATATTTTCCCCTGTATGGTCCTCGGGGAAAATACTTGTTTCAAGGCACTTGTTTTGTAGCTTCCAGTCTTTGTCCACGTAGTGTATTGTGAGGCTCATGTAGGGGTCTGATGTTCGGCTTGACTACATGTCCGTGGTGGACGCAAAAAACTCCACCGAAGATAATGCATTTCACACCTCAGTACGGACCTCTTCATATAAAGCAGGCAAGGCGACTTTAGAGTAGTTTTTCTTGGTGGGCAGCTTGTAGCGTGGATCGAACTTTTTAAGCATCTTTGTGAAACCTTCTCTTTCCACACTCTGAATGGGCATCATATCCCTGGCTAAACAATGTGTCACTGCATTAGTTAGTTCCCCCCAGCGTTTGCTACTTTTGTCATAAGGCGTGCAGCTATTTAAAGCTACGCCGATTGTTTGCTGAGCCAGCTTCTTTGGTCTCACCACCACGCTAGTTGAAGCGGACGCCTCTTCACGTGCTTTAACAGCTTTGTTGTACTCCAACAAGTGCTTCTGCTTCAAATGATTAAATAGGTTTGTGGTGTTTCCTCCCTTCGCCACGATGGCCCGCTTGCATGTTCTACAAAAAATTGTGCTTTGTTGGGTATCTGACGGGCGAAAACCAAACCAGTTCCACACCACTGAAGCTGCACCATTTTTACAAACTAATTCTGTTACATCTGTTTCATTCAACTATCCGCTTTCGCCCTTCTCATTCTCCGTCGCTGCCATGCTTTTTCCGCCATGTGCGTATGAAAACAAAGGCACTGCGCATGCGCATTTTACCCATATTCTATCGCGATATTTCATTTTCTTATCATTGCCTAACATTGTACCGGTATTACCGTGAAAGGTATAATATGGCCCAGCCCTAGCACACAAGACTTCTGTTTGTCTGGTTAAACAAGGGATAAAGAAAAAAAATCATAATCAGTATGGAACTGGCCGATCAAGAAACATGAAATGGTAATCGGTATTAGCCTTAAAAAACCTGATCAGAGCATCCCTAGTTTGTACATTAGCCACCGTTCTTAGAATTCATCTTTATATGGTATCCTTCCATGTGTCTCATTACATGAGGATTTGTCAACTCATTGCATATTACCCCTTTAAAATAATAGAATTAGTGGACCGTAAGTTAGATGCATCACTAGCCTAATATCAATTACTCGCTCAGACTTTACATTTTATAGCATCTTTCTGCAATGATGGCTTAAATAATATTCATTTTTTGATTTGCTATTTATTATAATTACATGCATGATTCATGTTGTACAATTTCAAGCTCTAGTAAATGCCTCCAAATTCAATAAAAGATAATGATCCCAAACATCCTGCTAAGGCAACAGAGGAGTTTCTCAAGGCTAAAAAATTAAATATTCTTGAATGGACAAGCTATTCAACCATTTTAAATCTAATTGAGGAAGACTTCCATATGCTGAAGAGAAATCTTAATGGGAAAAGTCCCAGAAACAAGCAGGAGCTGAAGATGGCTGCATTAGTGGCTTGGCAGAGCATCACTAGAGAAGATCCTCTGCACCTGCTGGTTTCTATGAATCACAGACTTCAAGCAGTCATTGCATGCAAGGGATATATGAGAAAGTCCTCAATATGACAGCTTTAACAGACCTGCCATTGCAGTGTCCCAAACATTATGGTGCCCTGAAATTGGAGGACCGTGTAGAAAAGTACTGTGTGACCGAAAATGTATGCAAAGGGAGATATCAAAAAAATATATGTTTGTGTGTAGATATATATATGTATATATTATTGTTAGGGACGGCCGGCAGTTAATTCCGGCCGGGACGCCCCAGTAATGGAAGGATGGGGGAAGGCAGCTTATCAAGGACACTGCCTCCCCCAAGACGATAGATGGCAGCACCCCTGGACTGCAGCGGTGCCCTGGATGCCCACAGGGCACTATGGGACTTGGGGTTCGGCAGCACAGCCCTGCTGGGTACCGTGGGTGCCTCCAAGGGACGCTGTGGAAAGTTGGTGGGAAAATAAATTCTTGCCTAGCCCAGAAGTACTAATGGACTATGACAACAGAAGCCCCGAAGTACTTCCGGGCTGATTGAAAACCTGAATTCTCCAGCTGACCTGGAAGTGCTGGCAAGTCACCTAGGAGGAAGAACAGAAGCACTTCCAGGTCCAGGACTATATAAAGGACTGATGGGAACCCAGCAAGCAAGCTGGAGTTAGGAGGAGTGTGACGGAGCTTGCTGGGAGGTGTAGTGGAGAACAGTATTGTGTTTATTTATTATTGTATTGCCTGTTTGCTGTGGATGGGGTGCTTTGGAGGCACTACAGAAGGAAAAAAGAATAAAAAGAATAATTCTTGGTGCTTTTACCCTTTGACGGCATCTGTCTGTTAGGTCTAACGGGGCAACAGCGACCCCTTGTGTTCACAATATATACCAGCAGTACCCAAGGATTCTCCAAAGAGACCAGTAATAAAGGTGTCCATTCTTTGTCTTGGGTCAGTGGATAGCGTTCACATCTTGTAGCCATATAGCAAAACAGGAAACACCAGGACTATTAATACTTGAAAGTGTTGTTCTTTTGTAAACATATATTGGGAACACCACACACTCATTACCAGTAATCTCATGACTCCCATGCTCTCACAGTATGTCTACTGATTTCATAGGAAAAGTCACCAGAGACATGAATGTTGCTGCCTAGACATAAACCTCTAGACAAAATCGACATTCTCTCCGCAGACATACACACTGCTGATGGCTGTGCCCAAGAGGCCTTTAAAGGCCTGGATCTTGGTTTTTATCCAGAACTCTTGCAAGCCCTGACACTCAGACTCTTCGCTCAGTCTCTTGAGAGCACTGATTAGTGCCTCCATTAACTCCACGATGATCACAGTATCAATCTTTCTTCACCAACAGATGCCCCACATCCACTGAACCCCATGACCCTGCCCCAACACCCAGTTCATGCAAGCACTAAACAGAGCAGGAGCAAGAACATGCGCCTGATGAACCCCAGAATCAAGTGGGGAAGATGCAGAGGTTCTGCCTCCACTCTGCACAGCATTCACAATACCAGTGTACAGGCCAGCCATGATATCCAGCAACTTTAGTGGGACCCCATAAAGTATCAGGATGTCATGTCCCATAGGGCAGCTTGAGCAACTGGGTTGAAGGCTTTATGAAAATCTGCAAAAGCTGTAAAAAAACTCTTCTGATATTCGCGTTTGCGCTTGATTGAGATCCCTCAGTGCCAGGAACTGGTCAATGGTAGACTTCTTAGGCATAAAACCGGACTGCTCTTATTGCTGGTAGGTGAACAAGTGATCACGGATCCTATTAAGGATGACCCTAGCAAAGACCTTAACTGGCAATGAGAGCAGTGTTATCCCCCTGTAGTTGCCTCAATCCAGGCAATCACCCATACTGTTCCAAATAGGGATGTCAAGTCCTTTCTTCCAGTCAGTTGGGATGACGCTCATTTCCCAAATGGAAACAAAGATTGCTTGCAATGCCAGGATGACAGGCTTATCACCAGACTGGAAAAATTCATCCTGAATTCTACAGTTCCCTGCAGCCTTCCTTACCCTCAGATGGTTCACCACCTGTACAATGTCAGTGAGATTGAGTGGTTCACAGCTAAATTGGAGGATCAGCCTCAAGAACAGTGGACCCAAAAACATCCAATGTCCTAGCTAGAGGA
Organism: Polypterus senegalus; assembly: GCF_016835505.1. Lineage (NCBI taxonomy): Eukaryota > Metazoa > Chordata > Cladistia > Polypteriformes > Polypteridae > Polypterus > Polypterus senegalus. Next base: position 69,416,591 of record NC_053171.1, on the reverse strand, counting down.
TCAGCTTTAAACATGTGCTTAAAGTAGCCAGCCCAGTGGGTCACAACTGTGGCATAATCCGTAAAGATCATTCCATCACCTGCCCTGACTGCGACTCTCCGAGGAACATGTGCATAATGCTTCAATTCCTCTGTAAGCAGGACATGGGTCACTAGAGCATAGATGGTGTGTCACTTGCTCACAGATTCCTCTAACAAACACCTCCTTATCTGTCCTCAGAGCCCTCACAGCTGTCCTTTTCGGTTCCCAGTACAGACCAGTGTTGCCATCAAGCTGTGCCAATGCGACTCCTCTTGATGATATCCAGGGTGCCCTGCAAGATTAAATACCTCCTTCTGGGAACACTGGCAACGCCAACACAATCATCCGCAACCTTGAGGGTGTTGTCACGGTAGGTCTTCCACATTATATTAGCACTGGCAATCACACCAAGTCTGCAAGTTCCTCACACAAACTGTGTGCACACTCATTAGAAACAGCCTGATACAGGAGTCTGGCCTGATCCAGCCTCATTCGTCTAGTAGGTGGTATCCTACTAGACCTAAGCTGGATCTTCAGAGTAGCAACATCAACTCTGTAGTGAGAATTCACAAATTTGACACTTCTGCAGATCCTGTAGTTCTGCAACATTTGCCCACAAGGATGTGATCAATCTCCTTCACTACACCACCAGTACTGGAATACCATGTCCCAATGATGCGGCTCAGGGTTCTGGATCCAGGATCCACTGATCTGCAGCCCCTGACCTTTTGCAAACTCAAGGAACGTGGAGCCTCTTTCACCATGGTCGCCAGATCCAAGGGGACTAACACAGTCCTCATGGCCAACCCTGTCAGTGCCAGTGTTCACAATGATGTCACCCATGACCCAGAAGAGTATCAACTATTGGGCACCCATCAGCCACAGAGCAAAGTTGCGAATAAAATGTCTTTCTCACGAAGACATTACTCACCGTTGTCAGGAGCATACACTGAGACAACAGACAAGGTACCCAGAGAATGCCTTAATCTGAGTCTCTCAATACGCTCATTGTAAAGAGTGAAATCAGATTCCATTGGAAGGAGCCGATTCGCCACAGCAACAGCTACTCCCTGAGTTTTGCAGCCATCAGAGTGACCACACCAATAAAAGATGTGCCCAACCTACAGAGATCTGGCCAGTTCCAGGTCTGCGCAGCACAGAGAGTGCCACCACTGAAATGCGAAGCTCCTCTGACAGCAGAGGAAGATGATCATCATGTCGGAAAGACAAGATGTTTCATGAACCTACCTAGATGGGCCACCTCACTTCGGGTCTCAAGTGCTGCCATGCAGTGGACCAGTGCCTCAGCACCACAGCAGTTCTGATCCCCAACAGGCCAGACCTAATTGGCTGTCCTCTGGTTTCGACTCTTATGGGGATGAGGCCCCTGATGGCTTTCCCCAGTCCCCTTCATGATGTGAGCAGCCTTCCTGTGGATGGCTGCAGCAGAGCCACTCCTGCGCAGAGCAGAAGGGAGTCCCCTCTTCCATTTTAGAGGTATATGAAGTTTTTGCGTTGGCTGAACCACAAATCCTGACACCAACCCACCAAGTTTTCCCTGCAGTTGGAGGACCACTAGCAGGGCCGGATGTAGTTTAACATCATACCCAGCATATATATATGTGTGTGTGTGTGTATATTTTTATATATATATACTGTATATATAATATATATTGTCATACAAAGCAGAGTGTCAATGAGCTCCAAATCCTAACGTGAACACACTAAGAGTCCCACGTTCAAATAAAGGTGTTATACCAAAATACACAATGCCTCCACAAGTTAACAGAAGCATAGGTTTTTTCCCACCACAAACCAATTCTCCCCAATTCCTGTCACCACCGCACTGCCTTCCTCCAGTTGAGTATTGCTCCACGTCCTCCCAGCCCTGATTCACCTGGGTATTGAGTGTGGTCCCTTTTATTAAGGACCCAATGCCAGTGCCCCTGCCCGATGGAAGCACTTCCAGGTCATATCAAAGGCCATTACAGCAGGGAGATTGTCTCCCTGGAGCACCCTCTTGCATCACCCATTGACCCCAGCAGGGCTGCTCTGCTGGACTACATTTCCTGGCATGGCCTGCTGGCTTCGCCCTTGGCACTGATCGCCAGGGCCACTGCCATCTAGCGTGGTGGAGGAGTAACTAGACACTAGCAACGTCTTTCCTTTCCAGTGGGCTGTCCATCCATCCGTTTTGGAGCTTCCTTCCGGGTACGATCCTCTTCACCTCCCTGGCTGAGATGCCTGTCTGCCTGTCTGGAGCCTCCCATCCAGGTAAGGAACCATTCCTCTTCTAGCCAGAACACTTTAAAAACATATCAGATATCAATGGGAAAAAAATCATGCTGGATATCTATACTGATATGGACTGGTTAATGTGTTAGGAACAAAAGGATGCCACATTGTTTGATGGAAATTAAAATTATCAAACTACAGAGGACTGAATTCAAAGACACCCTGAAAATCAAAGTGAAGAAATGATGTGGCAGGCTAGTCCATTTTGCCGAAATTTCATTCCAAATTGCACTCAGTAGTTTGTATAACCCCCATGTGGTTGTATGCATGCCTGACAACGTAGGGGCATGCTCCTAATGAGACGACGGATGGTGTCCTGGGGGGTCTCCTCCCAGATCTGGACCAGGGCATCACTGAGCTCCTGGACAGTCTGAGGTGTAACCTGGCGGCGTTGGATGGACCGAAACATAATGTTCCAGAGGTGTTCTATTGGATTTAGCTCAGGCGAACGTAGGGGCCAGTCAATGGTATCAATTCCTTCATCTTCCAAGAACTGCATGCATACTTTCTCCACATGAGGCTGGGCATTGTTTTGCACCAGGAGAAACCCAGGACCCACTGCACCAGCATAGGGTCTGAAATTGGTTCCAAGGATTTCAACCCGATACCTAATGGCAGTGAAGGTGCCGTTGTCTAGCCTGTAGAGGTCTTGTGTGTCCCTCCATGGATATGCCTCCCCAGACCATCCCTGACCCCCCCACCAAACCGGTCATGCTGAAGGATGTTACAGGCTGCATAATGTTCTCCATGGCTTCTCCAGACCCTTTCACGTCTGTTGCATGTGCTCAGTGTGAACCTGCTCTCATCTGTGAAAAGCACAGGGTGCCTGCGGTGGACCTGCCAATTCTGGTATTCTATGGCACATGTCAGTTGAGCTCCAGGGTGCCGGGCAGTGAGCACATGTCCCACTAGAGTATGTCTGGCCCTCAGGCCACCCTTGTGAAGTCTGATTCTGATTGTTTGGTCAGAGACATTCACACTGGTGGCCAGCTGGGGGTCATTTTATAGAGCTCTGGCAGTGCCCAGGACCTGTCTTGGGCTTAAAGCCACACTTTTCTTTATTCCATGATCAGAAGGCAATTACCGTAACTACAAATAAAAAAAAATGTACATTCACTTGTCATCAGGTTGGTCAAATTACATACCGAGGTGGTGAGATATGTTCATAGCCGATCAATGTGACATCTTACCGTGCACAGGCTGGGAAATCACAGTATCTTTCTGGTCTTTATGCCAACACTGGTGGTGGATTATAATTTTTAGATGTAAATATTCTAACTACCATTTAACCTTTTTAAATGAAAATGGGATTTTTGAATATTTCAGTCTGGTTTTAAGACACACCACAGAACAGAGTCTGCGCTTTCATGATTCTAACCAATCTGTTATTAATAAGTGACTCTGGAGATACTGCTGTCCTGTTGGTTTTAGATCTAACTGCAGTATTTGATACAGTTGATCGTGGTATCCTTATTGTCTGTTTTAAGCTGTCAATGGGTTTTCAAGGAACTGCTTTGGATTGATTTAGGTCATACCTCACAGGCAGAAGCTTTTCATTCAGCCTAGGCAATATCTCCTCTTCTTCAGCCCCTATCACCTGTGGGGTCCCTTATGGATCTATTGGGTGTGGGGCCTATTCTTTTTTCATTGTATATTTTGCCCTTAGGATCAATTTTTCATTGTTATGCAGATGATACACAATTATCTTCCACTGAAACAGATCAAATCAAATTCTCTGAGAACTTTATTTTAATATCTGGAAGTCATTAAAATATGGATGTCATAAAATTTTCTTAGCTTAAAGTATAAAAAAATAGAGATTGTGTGTTTTGGACCTTCTGTTCTTAATTGTGCTGTTGCAAGTAATCTTGGGCCTTTGACAACCTACTGTTAACCCTTCGTAAAAAATCTTTTGAGTTTTGATAATGGCCTCAAATTTGATAAACAAATTAGCCTTTTTCTGTCACCTGAGCGTATTGGCTAAGGTCAAGCTGTTTCTTTCGGTAGATAATTTTAAAAAACGAATTCTTGTATTTATCTCTCCTTAGCTTGACTACTGCAACTCATTATACACTAGAGTTAATCAGTCATTCTTTGCTCATCTTAAGCTGGTCAAAAATGTTGCTGCCAGACTTCTAACTGGAACATAAAGACGGAATCGTAGGACACCAATTTTGGCTTCTTTTCACTGGCTTCTTGTTCGCTACAGGATAGAGTGTAAAATTTTACTGTTTGTTTTTAGTTCTTGAATGGTTTAGCCCCCATTTATCTTACTTATCTCTTACACCCTTACTCTCTTTCACAATCACTGAGGTCCTTTGACCAGAAGTTATTGGTTGTGCCAAGTTATAATCTTACGCTTAGAGGGGATGCATGCATGCATGCATGCTATTACAGTAGCTGCCTCTAAGCTTTGAAACAGTCTAACTTTTTATATTAGGTTAGCACCAACTTTGGTTACTTTTAAATCTCACCTGAAAGCCTATCTTTTAGCCTTAGCTTTTTAAACTTTTTATTTATACTGTTACTTATACAGTTTTGGTATGTATTTGTGTATTTATGGAAGCTGTACAGCACTTTGGTCAACTTCTTTTGTTTTAAATGTGCTTTATAAATAAATTAACTTGACTGCATTATAACCAGACACAATGCAGATACAAAAAACATGTAATTGTGATAGGTCAAAGTTTAAAAAGCAGGCTGTTACTTGTATCCGTTTGACAGTGTTTCATTTTTTGGATTAACCATGTCTGCCAAAGTGTTAAAATTCCGTGCAAATGTTGAAGGAATATTAAAGATTAAAAGGAGACTTTTATGTTACATGTAGTGATTAAAGAGAGACTGAAATTCAAGGTAGTCTAAATAAAAAACATTCCACCATATAGGCACACATTTGTTTTTCTTGATAACTCTGTAATGCTGTAGAATATGCTGACACGTGATGGAATTTGCACTTACATTTTGTTATTGTCTTGTAATAATGAAAATAGGACATTTGTTCAGATGAGTTGTTTTTATTAAAAACAGCAATTGGACACATTTTAAAACAATCGATTTCCAATTGCATTAAATTGTGTGGTGTATTGCAATTGCCACACTTTACACTGTGATGCAAGAATAATTGGGCTTAAGTAGGTTGTCACGTTTAGTTAGTCAGAGCTTATTGCATTAAACGTGACAAACAATAGCAGGGCACAAAGAATGAAAATGTGGATAAGTCTTGTGAAATTTAATTGCATTTTCATCAGCACAACTCACGTAGACCCAAACAATTAATGTTCTTATGCTGGAATGCAGTGTTTTCCTTTCTCCAAACATAACGCTTTTCCTGATGGTGGACTCATGAAAATGAACATTAGCCAATGTGAGAGAGGCCTTCAGTTGCTTAGAAGTTACCCTGGGGTCCTTTGTGACCTCGCCGACTATTACACGCCTTGCTCTTGGAGTGATCTTTGTTGGTCGACCACTCCAGGGGAGGGTAACAATGGTCTTGAATTTCCTCCATTTGTACACACTCTGTCTGACTGTGGATTGGTGGAGTCCAAACTCTTTTAGAGATGTTTTTTGTAACCTTTTCCAGCCTGATGAGCATCAACAACTGTTTTTCTGAGGTCCTCAGAAATCTCCATTGTTTGTGCCATGATACACTTCCACAAACATGTGTTGTGAAGAGCAGATTTTGATAGATCCCTGTTCTTTAAATAACACAGGGTGCCCACTCACACCTGATTGTCATCCCATTGATTGAAAACACCTGACTCGAATTTCACCTTCAAACTAACTGCTAATCCTTGAGGTTCACATACTTTTGCCACACACAAATATGTACTATTCGATCAATATCTTCAATAAACAAACGACCACGTATAATATTTTTGTCTCATTTGTTTAACTGGTTTCTCTTTATCTACTTCTAGAACTTGAGTGAAAATCTGATGATGTTTTAGGTCATATTTATGTAGGAATATAGAAAATTCTAAAGGGTTCACAAACTTTTAAGCCCAACTGTAAGTTAATGTACCTGATTATATATTATTGTACAGTCCCTATGGCTATATTGTATTGTATAATCATCCATTGAGTGATTTCTTGTGGTATCACTAAAGTGTAATTTACATGGAGGTACTGAATAGACTAATTCCATACTGATTTTTTTTTCATTACAGTTGATTTCTTAATGGTGTCTGTCATTTACTTGGCTTACTTTCATAGACACCATTCTTTTAGAGGCTTGGGTATTTTAAGCACATGATGTATGTGTTCAGTGACCCATAACTTTACAGTGGATGAAGTTTTAAATATGCTATGGCAAAAAATAAAATCTAAGCAACCAAAAAGTCTTAATATCAAGCTTTTAAATCTTTTTCTTGTTGTAATATGTATTTGACTTATCAAGAAATTTGTATTTAAGATTATTTAGCTTATTTTAAGAAATCTTATCAAGAAATTTTGCTTTTGCCACATTGGCAGATTTCTTTTGCTAAATGAAATAGTTGTTTTGCTTTTATTTTACAACTAGCAAAATACTCGTGCTTCGCAGTGGAGAAGTAGTGTGTTAAAGAAGTAATAAAAAAGAAAAGGACACTTTTTTTTAACATTTTGAAAATAATGTAACATGATTGTTAATGTAATTGTTTTGTCACTGTTATGAGTGTTGCTGTCATATATATATATTCGCAGCGGCGAAGTACTGCCTTAAAATTTTTATTAAGAAGAAAATTAAACCTTTTCAAACTGAGGGAAAATATACCAATAATTATTTGTTAAGGATCTCTTTGTATACCACATTGTGAGTTCGGCCCTCCGGTTGTAATATGACCAAGCTGTGCGCTGAGCTTACTCTTGAGCATGCAACGTACAGTTGGCCATGTGAACAGTAATCTTGTTTCAAATCTCAGCTTGGATTGCTGCTGTCATAATCGGTTTGAGTTTCATTTGTTGTTTCAATTACGACAGTATTTGTAGGACTTGTGTTGAAGAGACATTCGGCATCTGTCAAGCATTGTAAGTATACAACCGGTTTCATCAATAACTTCACATCCAGCTTTTGAGAGTTTAAACATTCATAAACATCAAAGTGTCCACTACTGAAATCATCACCTGTCAATCTAAGATATTTAAGAGGCATTGGCGGTTGTCCAAAGGTGTAAAATATTTGGCCATTTCGTACACTTGAAAGCACAACCTAACAATTCAGCGGCAGCCATCAACTCACATGCAGATGCATAGGTGAAGGGCTTAAACATTTCACTCTTATAGTGCTCCTGTGTAGTATAATTATCTCCTATACTGTCATCAGTTCACACCTTGAACCTGTCCCAGTCATTCAATACATAAGGCACAATGTTCCTCCGGATATCAAGAGTGAGCCTGATATGGCCGTGCAATATGTAACAAAGTTAGACATGTTAATGGGGGTATGGTTGGAATGCTAAAAAAAATGGGTACCTGAACAATGTAAAGTAAGTCTAAAATACCTACACAATAACTATAATCGTAATAAATGAACAATAAAACAGCGGAGATGCCGTGGATTAAATAAAAAGGCTGTAGTTATCAGCATTGAGGCGTGAATCCCGTGGCGAAGCAAGGAAGGGAATGAAGAGACTGGAGCAAAGGATGGCCTTATATAGGCAGGCAGCCAACAACGTGGGAGGCGTTGGGATGGGGGACCCAACGCCGCCTCACACGGTGACCGAGCTGCAGGCTATGGACGTATATATGTACGTAAGTAGGATTCAGTTAACGTTGGGAACCCGCGTACCAAATTTCTTGAAGATGGACTCATAAGTAACAAAGACCGTTGAAAAGTTCAATATGGCGGCCGACAGTGGCATCATACCACTGAAATAAGTACGTACATCGGTTTTGGTTAGCGCAGGGAAGCCACCTACCAAATTTCGTGAAGATGGGGCCATAAATAAGAAAGTTCAACATGGCTTAACGCTTGTTGACCGCTATCGAATCGTTATGACCGCTACGTAGAATTTCAAAATGAAACCTGCTTAACTTTTGTAAGTAAGCTGTAAGGAATAAGCCTGCCAAATTTCAGCCTTCTACCTACACGGGAAGCTGGAGAATTAGTGACATTGGAAACTTCAATATTGCGGCAGACAGTGGCATCATACCACTGAAATAAGTACGTACATCAGTTTTGGTTAGCTCAGGGAAGCCACCTACCAAATTTCGTGAAGATTGGGCCATAAATAAGAAAGTTCAACATGGCGAACGTTGTTGACCGTATCAATCGCTATGACCGTACGTAGAATTTCAAAATGAAACCTGCTTAACTTTTGTAAGTAAGCTGTAAGGAATAAGCCTGCCAAATTTCAGCCTTCTACCTACACGGGAAGCTGGAGAATTAGTGATGAGTGTGTGAGTGAGTGAGTGAGGGCTTTGCCTTTTATTAGTATAGATACACACACATAAACATATATACATTAACATATATACATATACATACATATGTACATATATATATATATATATATATATATACACATATATATATATATATACACATACTTATATATGCACACACATACATCCACATATATATACAAACCGGATTCCAAAAAAGTTGGGACACTAAACAAATTGTAAATAAAAACTGAATGCAATGATGTGGAGATGGCAAATGTCAATATTTTATTTGTAATAGAACGTAGATGATAGATCAAACGTTTAATCCAATTAAATGTATCATTTTAAAGGAAAAATATGTTGATTCAAAATTTCACGGTGTCAACAAATCCCAAAAAGTTGGGACAAGTAGCAATAAGAGGCTGGAAAAGTAAATTTGAGCATAACGAAGAGCTGGAAGACCAATAAACACTAATTAGGTCAATTGGCAACATGATTGGGTATAACAAGAGCTTCTCAGAGTGACAGTGTCTCTCAGAAGCCAAGATGGGTAGAGGATCACCAATTCCCACAATGTTGCGCAGAAAGATAGTGGAGCAATATCAGAAAGGTGTTACCGAGCGAAAAATTGCAAAGACTTTGCATCTATCATCATCAAATGCGCATAACATCATCCAAAGATTCAGAGAATCTGGAACAATCTCTGTGTGTAAGGGTCAAGGCCGTAAAACCATACTGGATGCCCGTGATCTCCGGGCCCTTAAACGACACTGCACCACAACCAGGAATGCTACTGTAAAGGAAATCATAGAATGGGCTCAGGAATACTTCCAGAAACCATTGTCAGTGAACACAATCCACCGTGCCATCCGCTGTTGCCAGCTGAAACTCTACAGTGCAAAGAAGAAGCCATTTCTAAGCAAGATCCACAAGCTCAGGCGTTGTCACTGGGACAGGGATCATTTAAAATGGAGTGTGCCAAAATGGAAGACTGTTCTGTGGTCAGACGAGTCACGATTCGAAGTTCTTTTGGAAATCTGGGACGCCATGTCATCCGGACCAAAGAGGACAAGGACAACCCAAGTTGTTATCAACGCTTAGTTCAGAAGCCTGCATCTCTGATGGTATGGGGTTGCATGAGTGCGTGTGGCATGGGCAGCTTGCATGTCTGGAAAGGCACCATCAATGCAGAAAAATATATTCAGGTTCTATAACAACATATGCTCCCATCCAGACGTCATCTCTTTCAGGGAAGACCCTGCATTTTCAACAAGATAATGCCAGACCACATTCTGCATCAATCACAACATCATGGCTGCGTAAGAGAAGGATCCGGGTACTGAAATGGCCAGTCTGCAGTCCAGATCTTTCACCTATAGAGAACATTTGGTGCATCATAAAGAGGAAGGTGCGACAAAGAAGGCCCAAGACGATTGAACAGTTTGAGGCCTGTATTAGACAAGAATAGGAGAGGATTCCTATTTCTAAACTTGAGAAACTGGTCTCCTCGGTCCCCAGATGTCTGTTGAGTGTTGTAAGAAGAAGGGGAGATGCCACACAGTGGTGAAAATGGCCTTGTCCCAACTTTTTTGGGATTTGTTGACACCATGAAATTCTGAATCAACATATTTTTCCCTTAAAATAATACATTTTCTCTGTTTAAACTTTTGTTCCGTGATTTATGTTCTATTCTGAATAAAATATTAGAAGTTGGCACCTCCACATTATTGCATTCAGTTTTTATTCACGATTTGTATAGTGTCCCAACTTTTTTGGAATCCGGTTTGTACATATATACATATATATACATATCTACATACATATACACACACATACATACATACATACATACATACATACACACATACACACACACACACACACACACACACATATATATATATATACACACACACACATATATATATATATACACACACACACATATAAACATATATATACATATACACATACATCCACATATATACATATATATATATACATATCTACATATATTCACACATATACACACACACACACATATATACCTTTTGGGGTGCGAGCAACTGTTGCTGGGGGTGCCAGAATCCATCGAGGAAGAAAAATGAAAAACATTATTTGTACAAATTCTTAATTTATCTATCCATTCCTAAATAATTAAATGGGCAGGCTATTTCCTATCAGTGCAATACGCTGCTTGTTAAAACGGATGACTTCCGCTCTTACATGCATGTAGTGCTGCGTGGGCATTATGAACTATCGTATCTGTTCAAGTTCTATTTAAATTTTAAATATAAGTAATTTTTATTTAGTCCACAGAAATATCTTTGGTAGGAATGTAAGTTAAATTTAGTCATCATTGCATAAATTTTTCTTCACCATAGAAATTGAAAGACTAAATTCACCTTACATTCCTACCAAAGATATTTCTGTCGACTAAATAGAACCTACTTATATTCAAATAGAACTTGAAAAGATATATTTTTTTCGAATCTGATCGCGCATTTTAGATCGACTTAACGCGCACTACATCGAGCTCTCGTGCTATTGTGCTCTGGCCTGTCTGCCTCAATAAGTCACCATTGCTTCGCTCTTACTTTTTTACCGTTCATTTAATCATGGGCCTCTCTACAGTTTTGTTTATTTTCGGGTTGTAATGTTCATTAAATTTACGTATCATCTGGTCCATTGGCGAACCGTGCATCTCACACCTAGGCCTTCAGTACTGCTCCGTCTGAATCAACCCGCCCCTCAAAACTAATTTATGGTTATAAAAACCATCTTAATATGCAGAAATACAGTATAAAGAGCCGCTGCATGGCAGATAGATAACTCCTGTAGCCACAATAAATGCCTTTATTGAATAGACAAACCAGGGGTGAACAAGTTCCTTTCTACTGCAGCCACAGCCGCGACACACATGAAAAACATCAATAGTAACTCATAAACTTGCAATATAATTTAGGAAAATCGCAACATTTTACTCACCAAAAATTCTGATTATTTGTAAACAAAATCCATCCTCCTCTCTTTCCTTAAAAACAGTTCAGTCACTCTGTCGTACGGATTATCTGTCGGAAAAGCTATGAAAGGAAGTGGACAGACTATTTGGAATTATTTAATAAGTATTCATGGACAAAATATAATTAACATCAGTTTGTGATTCAGATATTTTTACTTATGAATATGCTAAGCACAGTCCTTGACCCACAAATATTTACCTTATACGGGCAGGCACTCAATTACGTGGGAGGCGTAATGATGCGAGACGCAACTCCACCTCCAAACGGCCATCGAGCTGCAGTCTATTACAGTATATGTAGAAAAATAGGTTCCAGTTATGACCATTATGCGTAGAATTTCGAAATGAAACCTGTCCAACTTTTGTAAGTAAGCTGTAAGGAATGAGCCTGCCAAATTTCAGCCTTCTACCTACAAGGGAAGTTGGAGAATGAGTGATGAGTGAGTGAGTCAGTGAGTGAGTGAGTCAGCCAGTCAGTTAGTCAGTGAGAGCTTTGCCTTTTATTAGTATAGACACAATAAGGAAAACAATGACTTGATGTAAAACATTTCACTTGCTTATATTTGATTTTTTGCAGTTTGCTGACTACATGTGTGTTCAAACTTTGTAGCAATATAAAGGAAACACAGCAAATAAGCTTTGTTATGATCACTGTTCTTGTTCACAAAATTTTGCCTTTAACATTAATTTTGTTTTGGATTTCAAACTTAGTGTAATCATTGGATTCCTTCCTCACTCAAGAAAACAATTATTTTACACCAGTAACGGCGCACTGCACAATAATGTGCCATGAATACACTTGACTTGAGCATTCATAGTTTACATCCTCTTTTTCTGTACGTTTAGCGTTTGTTTGTTTAGAGGTTGATGCACTTGTTGCTTCCTGAGCAGCTCTTCTTTTCTCCACCTTAGCGGCCCCGCTTCTTTTCTTCTTTCATCGGCATCTTTTCACGTTAAAACTGATTAACTTAGAGTTTGTGTTGCAATTCCTTAGTACGTTTTCTTTAATTTTTCACTTAAGTTCGCACTTAAGTCTTCAATCTGCCTCAGGAATAATTTAAGATATGAAGAGGTAGGGGAAGTGATGGCGAACGTGGTAGGGATGAGAATGGGGCCCGTACGTATGCGCCGCACAGCCGCCCTGCTGGCCGCTGCTGAGAGTTGATTCTGCAATAAAATAAAATAAAAATAAAAAGAGGAGTAACCTTGGAGGTCAGTCTTCACCCCGAAGCAGATCGTAAACGTCACATAGTATCTGTGTACCAAATTTCAGGTCAATTGGTCAAACCATTTGCGAGCTACAGGTGATTTAAAATCCTGGACAGACAAACAAACAGCCATGGTAGCGTATTATATAGAAAGATAAACCCCATCACAATTACAGTTGGTTGAATATGTTGTAAGAATTATGCTCTAAGAATGTAAATCCCCTTTTGTTTCAGACTATGACACTGCATTGCTCATACATCATCTTTCTTTCCTTCATTGTCACAGACTGTACATAATACTGCTGGTTTCTTCTTGTTTACCGATAAAGAATGTGTCACTTTTGTAAAGAAGATTCTGATCAGAAGTTGTGTTTACGGTAAACTCTGCATCAACAGAAAGGAAAAGTAAGCTATCTTCCCTCAAAATGTAAGTTATTTAATCTAAATAAGCCTTAAGTATTAGGGCACAGAATGAATGTGCTATAAAAAGAGGATGTAATCTGGGTCAATACAAACATATCTATAAATTTGACTTGTTTGTAGCCTTTCATATTACCCACAAGTGTAAAATATTACAGGTAAAAACAGGTAATACTTTGATATGGCAGGAACTAGCATACTATGCATTCCATTCACTCATTTCTTTGACCTGTAAAATCCAATTAGGATCTGTGCATGTATAATTGGTTGGTGCAAGTTATCCTAGCAGAATACTATTTGCAGTTTTAATTTCAAAAACTTTAACTGAAGGCATCTCTTAGATAGTCTTGTGTGTTTTGCAAACATGCTAATGATTGCAGATCTCTCTTCATTTTGAGAGGAAAAACACAGGAACAATTCAGAATTCTTTCTCCATAACAGGAAAGTGAACCTCAAATATCAGTAAATGTGGGACCTTAGATTAGGATGTATTGATTTTTTCTTTTTTTGTAAGTTTGTTAATGGAGAATGTGAAAGGGAGGTTGTCGCGACCTTGGTCTTAGATCATTTTCATAGCAACTTCTGTAAAGAAATACAGTTAGATGGCTGCGGTTTTCATCTGTGAACCACTAAATGTGCTTATGCAGTTCATCTTAAGGTGGTTATTGCAGGGTTCTGCCACCAGAGAGCAGCAAAACCTCACCTTTCTTAAATCAAAAAAGTAACGTGACTTCATGTTACAGGCCATCTTTGCTTGTCTGTCTTTCTGTAGCATTTTGGAATGTTTGAAAGTTGCACATTTTTGCTTTAGATTTAGATTTGATCGGAGACAGGATGTTCTGGACACCCAGGTAAAGATACAGGTGCTGATCTATCAAGTTATGGTGATGAGCTTGTCAAAAGAAAGGTGCCCACTGAACAGACCTGGAAAGTCTAAAATGTTACAGGTTGTTTGCTATGAATGTCTTGTAGATGCCTTCTTTTGGTAATTTTACATCTCTCCTTAATAGTTACAGAATCTAAATAGGCCACATTCAAGTCCCCAATAATGGACCTAGTAGTGGACTTTAGTGTTAATAGAAGCGGTCAAGTTAAAGATAAGTGTCAAGTGCAGATATTGCTAAGAAGATCAAGGAACACTTTGAAGAACTTCTACACCTTCCTCACAGGAGCCAGAAACCAGAAGCATCTTTATGGATGGGGTTGCTAAGCCTATGCTGGAGTACAGGATCAGAGACTCCAAAGGACTACATGACCTATTCTGGTCTATTGAAAGAATTAGATTTTTAGCATAAGTGACAAAAACGATTTTCCTTTGTGGAGTTACTGGGGTTACTTTACATGACATGATGTTGAGCTTGAGAATATGGAAGGACCTCTGAGTAGTACTGCTGCTTTTCTGGATTGAAAAAAGCCAATCGAGGTGGTCTGAGCATGTTGTTGGAATGCCCATTGGTGCTTTCAGGGAAGTGTTCATGGCACAGCCCACTAGCTGAAATCCTTTGGCGAGTTGGTGCAGATCTAAGACACACTGAAGAGATCCTATCTCTTCACTTGCCTGAGAGCATCTGTGATTTCTCTTAGGAGATGCTGGATGAAGTTGCTAAGAATAGGGTGGCCTGATATCCAGTTGGATTTGTACTACTGCAACCCTGGTTAGGATAATTAGAGTGTAAAGCATGATATTTTACAATTTAACAATGATTCTGTTACTGCAGTAATAGAAGTAGTAATGTCACAGGCACAGAGTACAGTGAAAATCTTACATGCCTGTACAACTAACATGTAACAAATTGCCACTACCTGGCACCATGATAAAAACATATATATATATTAAAAACATATATAATGGCTTGCAGAGCCAGATATTAAACATGTTCAAGAACGAAAAAAAAACTTGACTAAGACAAAATGGCTACTTCATATAGCTTTCATTCACACTTGTGTTAAAAGACCGACACTAAAAATGACATTGACCAGCGGCTCTAGGTTATTGTCAGAGAATAGACACATAATACTGTTATAAATTCACCATAGCATGTCCTCAGTTTTCTTTCTTTCTTTGCTTTTACTTTGACTCATCAAATTTAGCTGGCACCAAATTCAATCCTATTAGCAATTAGTATGATTACTTTCTTTATGCCATCCATGTTCCAAAAAGGAAACATTATTTTAATTAAATTGAGTTGCTCTCCCTCTCTGGTCATCTTCTTTTCATTTCAAAATTAAAGAGATGGCCATTCACTCTGGCTGCTGCACTTGCTTGCCAGACCTGAGTTTCTTTGGAAAATTTTCTGCATGCAAATTTTTGTGGCACCCAATCTGTTAATGTGCATATTATTGATATCCTCATGACAAATGCAGTCCATCTTTATTATTGAAATATATCTGGCTTAGCTGCCAATAGTTCTGTTAAACAAATCAACTTATTCTGAGCACTTAAGCCCGGGATTATTTTTCTCATTTTGGGCTGACCCATATCCACCCTAATTTATCTATATTATTTGTGCATTTTGAATTCCATTGTCAATTGTTGGTGATCTTACCATACTATTTCATTTTATAAGTGAATATCATTTGTTATGTGACTTTATATATTTATATGTTGAAATAGCCTAGAAGAGTTTAATGTTTGCTCTCCATCTTTTGGGAGGCTGATTGGAGAATAACAGTGCCCAAGTACCACTTAGTCTGAGGATTTAATTTTAGATTTTTAGGTATTTTAGACATAAGTAAGTGTAGTGGTGGCTCTAAGGCTAAGGATCTGTGCCGGTATTTGGAAGGTTGCCAGTTTGAATCCCAATTATTCCCAATTATTAATTAGTGTTCTGATTAAAAAAAATGTTTTTTTCTTCAATTTTCCTGTTACCAGTTTGTAACAGTTGAGATTTTTAAAGACCTCCAGTGGTTTCTTCTAAAAAATAGAGGCACATCACTTATCTGGTCTTGTCTAAATTCAAGATAGGCCCATACCTACTTACCTACTCAGCCTCGTTCATTAGGCTGCACATAACTTACAGTAGTTGTTTATTTCAGCTCTACATGAGTTTGTTCACATGATTTTTCCATTCCTTTGAAATTTTGTTGCCCTGTACATCATGACTGCTGCCTTTCACACTGGCATTTTCCTAACAAGTGCCCAAATCTAAGTGGGAGATGTTATTTAAATGCTGCACAGCAGCCAGTCCATGTTTGAGATTTCTGCACTAGTGGAATCACATCCATACAGCTCCTGCAGTGCCATTTTAAATTTCAAGCACCGCAACACTAACTTATTTCTTGAATCATTGGCATTTTGAGTTCATCTTTTCAGATGGCTGACATGCAGTGTATTTTATAGCAGTAATTCTTGCCACACCTGGAACACCTCCCAAACCAGTTATGACAGTCAAGCACAGGCACTAGATACAGTACTGTATGTACAAGAAGTTTTGACATTCCTTGTGTCCAGCCCTGTCTTTTTACTGTCGTTTTGTGTGTTATGTTTTTAGGATTGCTTCTCCATTTTCTCTTTTCTGTTGTTTACTTTCTTGGAGCTACAGTAATAAGCCTGCCTACTGGGCCTGTGCTGCCCAGATTAGTAGTTTCCATCTTCTGCAGGACTTAGTGTCTCCACTTGTTTCATGCCTGACTGGCACTGCTCCTGCTGTGCTTCAGCATGTTATGGTTTATTTAATTTGTCTTGCTTTATTTTTATTTGACTAAAGTTTACAAATATGAAAAACTCATCAGACTAATTGCTTGAATATATACACACAAAGACAATTCAGAAGGATGATAAGCAACAATAATTGACTAAGGGATATACTGTATGATTGTTTGTCCTGAATGATGTAAGACTGTTTAATATTTAAAGGCGTGGAAGGTGTGTAGCTCTGCTGGTGCCCTTAGGGGTTACACAGATGTAGGGATGGGCATCATCCTGTCTTTGGCTGTCTCCTATTAAGCCAAACTTGAGTGAGGGCATTATCCATGTTGACTTGTCATTCAATTCCGTGGACAAGTTTTTGCCACGCCAAGATAAACAATATATATAAAAGCTACAGAAATGTGTTTTGCCATATGTAACTGGATGGAAAACCAGCAGAACAGATATAAGGAGAATGCACAGCCCTCAATTAGATTATTAATGTTACATTTTTTTAGGAAGTGCTTTGACAAACCTCAGGTGACATATCACCAAGGAGATGATCCCTCTCTGCAACATTTTCAGAGCTAAGGAAAATACCCACACATTAACTGTTGTGAAGGTTTCTGTGGGAAGAGAATTGTTTCTGCTTATAGTTTAGTGTAGCCTAAATTCAAGGAGATGCATAGTCTGTGGAATATACAGGTATTATTTAAATAGTGATTACCAGAAAGAGTGATGAATACAGTGCAGCATTTGTCAGGAGCAGTGTTTCTTCTTGGTTTTTTAGCCATGGTCAGTTATATCAGTTATGCATTATCTCTTGACTCTTTAACATAATTCCTGTGGCACAATTTAAAAAAAATCTCAAGGTTTTTAGCTGGATACTGTATATAGAGATATAGCGAAGATAGTCTATGACAGATAGATGTGTAAAAGCACTGTATAGCAGATAGATACTAATGGCACTATATATTATAGACAGACATGAATGGTAATATAAGTTAGATATATAGAGATAGATTCATAAATAGATCAATAGATTGATATGAATGGCAACATACACAATAGACTAGTTAGCTTCTTTTATGTTGTCCTGGAATATAGAGGGACACACTGCCTTCATAGATCATTGCTGTCCTGAAGGAGCAGTTGCACTGTGGTTTGATGTACCACAGTACACCATTTGAAACTCCATGCATGCTCTGTTCTACAACTCTGTGATGGCCCATGTGATTTTCTGTGCTGTGGTGTGCCTGGACAGTAACATTACTTTAGGAGAGGCCCACCGAATCAACAAGCTAATTAAAATGGCAGGCTTAGTTATGGGATGCACTCTGGGCCACCGGAGGTTTTAGCGAAGGAGTGAATTTAAACAAAACTGAGTGCCATTATGAACATTGCTGCACATCCTCTCCATGACAGACTAGCACTGAGTACTTTCAACCAGTGAATTACTCCGAAGAAGAGTGTCAAGAAACTCTACTTGGACTCCTTTATACCAACAGCAGTATGCCTGCGTAGCACCTTACTGGGACTGTGCCAGTCAAGTTAGATGTTTTCCTGTCTTTTTAATTCAATTTCTCTCTCTCTCATTCTGGTTTGTGTTTTGAGCACAGTGCGTATATGTTTATTTATTTATTGATTGAACTTTTGTTAAAAAAATTCCAACAGGGACAAATCAAGTTCTAGCTATCTATCTAATCACTAGTCATGTTTTTTTCCCCCTAACAACCCCAACAAGCAGATATTTTCTTTTTTTTTTTTGTTAACTGGCAATAAGAAAGTAAGCAGTCTTGCAAATTTCAGACCAATATCACCTGTGAATGGAAAGAGCAGGAAATGACAGCACAGAACATCCCTTCACAAAATTGTATATGCTTTTCTTTTTCTGACCGGAAACCCCAACTCTGATAGCATTCTGTGGTGCTATTTAACCAGGAAAACATGCAGTTCTCTGAGATCCATGCTGACAGTTTCAAGTAAAAGGTACTCCCTCAGGGGGCAAATTTCAAGAAAATTCTTGCATGCTTCTTGAAATCTCCCAAAGTCGCCTTTGAGGCTACAGTGCCTTTATCAGTGCAGGCTGTGACTCTTGTCATGCAATAAGAAAAATGAATGATGAGGACATGTAGAATTATAGAAGAGTACAATGAGACTTTTTTGACAAAACTCAGTAATTTGCAGAAGTGTTCCGATACCATTTAGCTACTACTACTTTCATGTGGCTTAGGATCTATTGGTTTTGTTTATTTTCCTCTCTCACCTTATCAAAATGCATAAATGTTTACTGCTATGTATTCTGGAAAACAGGTTATGTAGTTAAAGCAGACTGAAGCTAAATGTACCAACTATAGAGCTTGTAAATGTCAACAGAGTCGCAGCTATTTCAACCTACAGAAGTGTGCAAAGAAGCATGGTAGATATGTGCCTTAATGGTGCCTTGTGGTATTAATTGAAGTTGCCAGGGATCATGATGTAATACACCAAGGGAGCACTAATGGGCTGTGTTACTTTGTGTTTTTGGAGGTAACCCCTGACTCAGGATATCATTTAAGCCCATTACACAGAAGCAACCATAGGAATACTGCAGGTATTAATGCAAAGATTACACAATCTTGGAATTGTGAAGAAGCAGTTAACAGTCCTCTGGCTAAGTGAAAAGTTATCCAGCAAATCAGAGGGTTGAGAATAAATAAATAAATAAGAAGATTAAGTAAGGCAAAAATACATTGGTTTGGTATTAAAGCAGGACACATTGTTGCTCCTTAAGTACCTGCTTTTTATCCACTAATTAATAAATGCCTTCAACTGAGAAAAACAATGACCAGTATAAGCATTTATAAATTTTAGAATGGACAAAATGAACAAGGACAGTCTGTAATACTCTACGTCTATAAACGAAGTGCCTCCTTTTGTCATTTGGCAAAGCTGAATTTTTGAATTCATAATGTGCAATTTTCACTTTTTTTGAGCTGTTGCTATCAAAGTGCCTTAACTGGTAGGTAAATTCATTGTTAATTGTAACTTTTTGTTTACCAGACTATGACTGCAGTGGATTTTGTATCCTATAGATCAGTCCTGTTTTAAGAAAAGTGATGATGCTGATCATGAACTGTTGACGGAGAACCACTTGGAGTTTTCAAGGAGCCGGCGACCAGATCATTTGGACATCATCAAGATCACAGTGGGGGAGGAAGGTGTACTCCATGATACACAGAATTGGGATGTAAGTAAAGCTTAGGCCATTAAAAAACTATTGTCAAGATAGAATCTACTGATGTGCCATAAAATCAATAAAATGCTGTTCAAAAAAAGTACAGCTAGAAAATGAGTGCTAAATAACATTCTCTTCAACTTCATTCTTCAGGTTTTCACTTTGCTCAGACTTGTTTTGAAGCTGAAGTTGGTCATTAGTCAGGTTTAGATGTTTTTTTTTCTTGCCTAAGAACAACTGATGAAGTTTTGGCTTGCCTTTTTCAGTATATGTATTTAAAATAATTTCTCTGTACACTTCTAGATCGGATATTCATTCCACTAATGACTGTCTTCTACATTTCTTGTCTCTTTTCCTCATTTTCTGCTCATTTCAAGTGTTATAATTATATCCACTAACATTAATTTGTTATTCTTTTTTTCACTAAACAAATTGCTCTTGTTTAGGGTTCACTGCCAAATATGAGATGGCAAAATTCAAAATTCTGCACGCACTAACACTTGCATGTGTATCTTTTACATGTATGTAAATTGAATGATTAATTGTGCTGTATTTTAAATACATTTGTGAGTATGCTATTAGAGGCATTCTAAACCTCTTTAATGTAAGGTACTCTATGTCAGTGTTTCTCAACCACTGGGTTGCTTCCCATTTTTGTGTCACTTTCTGCCAATAGTTGGTCACAAGCCGCTATTGTTTATATTGGTAGTGGGTTGTGGTTGGTCATTAGCAGGTTGTACAGTGGGTTGTGGAATGTTGTTGCTCCAGTGATCATGCATAAATATCTGCTTCTAGAAACCACTGTGATGGTTACACTCTACCCACCAAGGGGCAATTCTAATAATTGTGCTCTACCCACCAAGATGGGCACCCTTCCTCCCCCAATCTGATAATTATGCTGCAAATATTGAGAAACACTGCTTTAAATGAACTAAATTCAGATGAGGTCATAAACACTGAAAGATGTGTGAAAAGGTTGTTATTGGCTATGCTACATGTGTCCATTTGGTCCCCAGACTTAGTGATGGGCTTATATGTTTTTTGCAGTGTTGCCTCTTCTTGCTGAGAGATTGATTAAAAATCACAAACTCACTCCTTGCTGATTGCTTTCCATTAGTATCCTATTTCAAGCGAAATATTTCCCTTCTTTTATGTTCTTTTTTTTTCGTTTTCTTGATATCACTTCAATCCCTGATTACCCATGTGTATTTAGCACCCTGGGATAGGAACATTATTTAATAATTTAATGGAAGTACTTAGTTCACTACCTCAGTGAGCTTTCATGATCGACTATCAATCACATTGTGACACTGAATTGCTAAAAATGGTTGATCCATCCATCTTTGCAGCACTGGGCACACGGCAGGAGGCAGCTCCTAATGGAACACCAGGCATCCATACTTTGATTGCTTTAGAGTGATTATCGAAGTACTATTATTGTAGTAGTAGTAGTAGTAGTAGTAGTAGTAGTAGTAGTAGTTTTATCTTTTGGGATGTGGGAGGAAACTGAAACATCCAGAGAAAAATAATCCTACATGGGTAGAGTTGGGAAACCATCCATTGATAGTGACCATTGACTTATTTGCAAGGCTTTAACAGAATCTTTTTGTCATTAAAAAAAGATAAAACAAAATATGTCACTAATGAGTGTTATTCTGTAGGTGTAGGAAGCCCTGGAATATCATTAATTCACTAGCTTTGACACTGATACCTGAGCATGATATTCTAAAATCACGGTAAAATGTGAGAATAATGAGATCCCTGAATTTCTTATTGTGTGGATCAGAACTCAGCAGCTACCTATGGATGTTAATTACTGAGTAAGCAGAAATATAGCATAGCATCAGTGCCATCAGCTAAGTTGACATTCCACATGTACACTTAGTTTTAATGATATCATTTAGTGCTGATGTTTTACTGTATGCAGAGCAGTGGTGCTGAACGAGTTGATGTCACACAAAGGTCCAGAGATGAGTGACTAGGCTGATTCCAGGGCTACAGGGGTTGAATTATGAGGAAAGAATAAAAGAGCTGAGCATTTACAGTTCAAGCAAAAGAAGATTAAGAGGTAACATGATTGGGATTTGGTCTTGTCCAATGCGAGAGATGGACGTCTGAAGTGGAGCTCCGCTAGCAGCGGTGTTATTTTTCATATTATTTGCTTATTATCCTGAGATATCCTGTATTTATTCAACCCGAGAGGGACTGCTACAGTATATGTAAGCACATATAAACATGGCCAACAAGAAGGGGGGTTCGAAAGAATCGAAAACTAAAGCTACACCCAAGCTACGATCAGCAAGCCCCAGTTCAAGATATGGCCTTTCAGAGACAGACCTGGATCAGATGGGCGAAAGCACAGACTCCTCTGGACCACGGTCCGCTACTTCGTCACCGGCTGAGAGCGAAAAGGGGAGCAAAGGTGCGATCGTGAGTGCAGATCTGGATAGCTCGCCGATCGGAGAAGATCACATGAAACTGGAAAGGGCCTTGAAGTCCGTGGCTTCAATTACGCGAGCCGGGAGCAGCGGGGACACCGGCTACAGCAAAGTCTGCTGCTTCATCTACGGTACAAGAAAGCACAATTGAACTGTCTGAACTGAAGGTGTTGCTCGCTGAGCTCACGCAAGATATAAAGAAAAGCGAGAAGGCTAATGAGAAAGCAAGGGCAAAGGCAAGCGAAAAAATGAGACAAGATGTGAGACAGGAATTGAAACAGGCAAATGAATGGCTGCGACAGGAATTCCAACAGGCAAATGAAAGGCTGCGTCAAGAGGTGCAACTTGAGCTTCGACAGGTGCTGGGTAAAATTGAAGAGCGCATTCAGGAAAACTCGGTTAAACTGAGCACGCTTACTGATCAATTGGAGGATCTCAAGGAGACATTCACGAATCGGATTGAAATGGCGAAAAATGTAGCTGCCAGTGCGAGGAAAAGCAGTAAATGTCAGTCTCGAATGCAAAAACTTGAAGAAAAACTCGGAGACAGACTGGCTGCTTTGGAAGATGGGAGTAGAAGGTATAATGTCAGAATTGAAGGTCTGCCTGAGAATCGAGAAAGTTCAAACCCTGTGAAATTCGCAGCTGAACTTTTTCTAAAATAATCAGGGACGACTTTAAAGCAGAATCTGAGATAGCAGCGGCTTACAGCGTCGCTGGATCAAACACCGTAGACCCGACCAAGATCTTTTATAGTTCGTTTTGAACGATTATCATTTAAGCTAGAGGTGATGGCACTCCTCAGAAACAAGGAAGATATTATATATGAAAATAACCACATTCTTATCTTCTCTCTCCAGCAACAGCTACTAAACGCAGCAGCCTTCTATAATATTAAACAGCGTTACGGCAAGCCAGTGTCAAATACAGCCTCCTGTATCCGGCAAAACTGAAAGTGGAATGGCAGGGTCAATTCTATGTCTTCGCTAGCAAGGAAGAAGCAGAAAAGGAATTAAGAAAGCTGATCCGGGACTATTCTGATACATAATAGTGAGTCATGGCGGTTAATGATAAAGCAAGATTAATAATCTTTTGTCTGATCTATTCGTTTTAAAATACGGGTTTTTATCAGCATATATTCTAATATATTCTCATTATTACTTAGTATTACTAGGGCTATCGTTTATGTTTTATTGTGCTTAATTATTCTTTTTCCTCCTTTTTTTTTCTTTTCTTTCTAATTATTTCATCTCTACCCTAAACGAGACTGTTCAATATCATACCCTTGGTTTACTGTTATTGCTATTACTGCATTAAGACTTGTTATGCTTCTTCTGGACACATTTTAACACCATCCCCCGGGTTTATTATCTGGGTGTATCATCTTAATGCACTAAAATTGCTGAAGACTATATATATATTTTAAGTGCAAAACTCCTTTTTTTTTTTAGAGATATCTCTATCTTTTAACCCTAAAGCGCCGCTGCATTGGGGCTTGTTTTGCTTTGGACGTGCTCTGTCTCTGGGTATGTCAGAGGACTGGGACTGTGTGAAGTGGGTTTTAGCCTCACTTAGGGAGGCAAAAGGGAGGTGGGGGTTAAGGGGGAGAGAAAGAGAGCAGGCCTGATCTATACCTAATCTATCCTCTCAATCTTTATAATTATAATAAGACTATAAAATGACATCAAAAACTCAGAATCAGTGTCTCCATGATGGGACAGTTAACTTCGTAAGCTGGAATGTTAAAGGCCTGAATCACGAATTAAAGAGAAAGAAAGTACTCTCTCACCTAACAGGTCTAAATGCTAAAATAGTATTTTTACAGGAAACCCACTTAATAAGCAAGGATCAGTTCCGGCTGCAAAAAGACTGGACTGGCCAAATGTTCCATTCTAGTTTTACGAAGAAAACTAGAGGTGTGGGAATTCTCATACATAGAACAGTACCATTTGTAGCATCAGATGTAGTATTGGATCCTGAAGGGAGATATGTAATGGTCATGGGAGACTTATCTAACTGTAAAATGATTTTGATAAATGTTTATGCACCTAATGTTGATGATAAGGAATTTATACAAAATTTATTTGCATCCATTCCCAATCTGAACACTCATAAAGTTATAATGGCTGGGGACTTTAATTGTGTTCTAAATCCACTTTTAGATAGGACTTCCTCCACAGGGGAACGCATCTAACACAAAAGATAATTACAAAGTTTATAACTGATCACAACTTATCAGACCCTGGAGGTTTTAAACCCAAATTCAAGAACATATTCTTTCTACTCACCAGTACATCATTGCTACTCAAGGATTGATTACTTCTTTATAGACAATAACTTCTTGCCTAAGATTAAATCTTGCAAATACGATGCTATTGTTATTTCTGACCATGCACCTATGATCTTGGAGCTAAAATTACTAAGCCCCATACACTCACCCCAGCAGATGGCCTCAACCGCTTCTATTAGCTGACGAGAATTCTACTGAATTTATATCCAAACAAATCAAATTCTTTCTAGAGACAAATACATCCCCAGATCTCTGCAGGAATACTCTGGGAAACTCTTAAGGCCTTCTTAAGAGGACAGATTATCTCATATCTTTCCCACAGAAATAAATCCGAGGCCAAGAAAGTAGCAGAGATAAAAGGCGAAATTACTAAAATAGATGAAGAACATGCCAGACTACCAAGCGAGACTCTACATAGGAGAGGCAGGCTCTACATTCAGAATTAAACCTCTTGACAACTAAAGAAACTGAACAACTAATTTACAAATCCAGACATCATTATTATGAACATGGAGAAAGCTAATAAGCTTTTAGCTCAACAAATTCACAAGCAAGAAGTGCAAGCGCAATCTCGGTAATCACTAACACGAACGGAGATAAAATCATCGAACACAAAAATATAATGCACACTTTCAGAGACTACTAT
Organism: Polypterus senegalus; assembly: GCF_016835505.1. Classification (NCBI taxonomy): domain Eukaryota; kingdom Metazoa; phylum Chordata; class Cladistia; order Polypteriformes; family Polypteridae; genus Polypterus; species Polypterus senegalus. The sequence continues at coordinate 69,391,043 of NC_053171.1, read as the reverse complement.
AAATCCCTATATACTACTGAGTTTAAAGAAGACAATACACAATCTAATGCATTTCTGGATACATTACAGATACCACAAATAGACGCTTTAGTGTGGAGGAACTTGATAAACCTCTGGCATTATCAGAATTACTAGATGCTATAAAGTCACTCCAAGGTGGAAAGCAGCAGGCCCTGATGGCTACCCTGCAGAATTTTACAAGAAATTCTCCGCTCAGCTAGCTCCCTCCTATTAGCAACATTTACAGAAGCCAGAGATAACCAATCTCTTCCACAAACCTTTCGCCAAGCACTAATCACTGTCTTTCCAAAACAAAATAAGGACTTATTACAATGTGCATCATACAGACCAATTTCACTTCTGAATAACGACGTTAAAATACTCTCTAAAATCATAGCTAGAAGGATGGAGAAAGTGCTCCCTCGGTAATATCACAAGACCAAACTGGATTTATTAGGGGCGACACTTATCTTCAAATCTTCGACGCCTGTTTAATGTAATATACTCACCAACTAAATCAAACACCCCAGAAATATTATTATCATTGGATGCAGAAAAAGCATTCGACATGATTGAATGGAAATACCTTTTACTACATTGGAGAAGTTTGGGTTTGGCCCAACATTTGTGCATGGATTAAATTACTGTATACTAACCCAGAAGCTTCAGTTTGCATCAACAACATTTGCTCAGACTACTTTAAACTAGAGCGTGGCACTAGACAAGGATGCCCTTGTCACCGCTGCTGTTTGCATTGCCATTGAACCACTGGCAATACATTGTCGAAATACTGATCAGATAAAGGGGATTAGCAGAGAAGGACTGGAACAGAAAATCTCATTATATGCAGATGACATGGTACTGTATATATCGACCCAGAAAATTCTGTGCCTGCAGTCTTAGCAGCACTCACAGAATTTCAAAAGATCTCTGGTCTCAGAATTAATCTGAATAAAAGTGTACTCTTTCCAGTGAATTCTCAAGCATATAATATTAGATTAGATACCCTACCTTTTATCATTGCAGAACAGTTTAAATACCTAGGGTAAACATCACAAGTAAACATAAAGCTCTATATCAACAAAATTTCACGTCTGCATGGAAAAAATTAAACAAGACTTGCATAGATGGTCAACCCTTCATCTCACACTATCTGGAAGAATTAACACTGTTAAGATGAATATTCTTCCTAAGCTCCTTTTTTTATTTCAAAACATCCCAATATACATTAATAAATCATTCTTTAAGCAATTAGATTCAACAATAACCTCATTTATTTGGAATTCAAAACATCCACGCATCAAAAGAGCGACCCTACAAAGACAAAAGGCAGAAGGCGGCATGGCTCTACCTAACTTCCAGTTTTATTACTGGGCAGCAAATATACAGGCGATAAGAACCTGGACACAAATAGAAGAACATACACAGGCTTGGACCGCAATAGAAGTAAAATCCTGCAGTACTTCTTTGTATTCCTTGCTCTGTGCTCCAATAAACACACGTTATCGGCAATACACTAATAACCCAATTGTGCTCCACTCACTTAGAATCTGGAACCAATGTAGAAAGCATTTTAAGACGGAGAAGCTTCTATCTGTGGCACCTCTGCAAGAGAACCACCTCTTTCAACCTTCACAAACATATGCAGTTTTTAATATCTGGAAAAATTTGGAATTAACTTGCTTAGAGATCTTTATATAGACAACGTCTTTGCATCCTATGAACAATTACATTCCAAATTTAACATTCCAGCTACACATTTCTTTCACTATCTTCAAATCAGGAACTTTGTTAAACAGAACCTTCCAGATTTTCCTCATCTTGCACCCTCATCCATGCTGGTAAAAATATTGCTCAATCTCAAGGACTTAGACTCCATCTCTACAATATATAAAATCATTTTACAATCCCTCCCTTTCAAAGATCCAAGAGGACACTGGGAAAAGATCTCTCAATTAATATATCAGAAAAGGAGTGGAAAGTAGCAATGCAGAGAATTCACTCGAGCTCCATATGCAAAAGCATACAATTATACAACTCAAAATTATATATCGAGCACATCTGTCTCGACTAAAACTCTCCAAAATGTTTCCAGGACATGATCCAACCTGTGAATGTTGCAACCAAGTCCCAGCCTCACTGGGTCACATGTTTTGGGCCTGCACCAAATTAACATTATTCTGGACAAAATTTTTAATTACCTTCAGACAGCCTTGGACTCACAATCCCTCCTAACCCATTAACAGCTGTGTTTGGGGTTCTTCCAGATGGGTTTAAAGTGGAGAAAGACAAACAAATTGTGATTGCATTCACTACACTTTTGGCACGCAGACTTATTCTGATAAACTGGAAGAACCCAAACTCTCCTCTTTTAAGTCAGTGGGAAACCGATGTGTTATATTATTTGAAATTGGAAAAAATCAAATACTCAGTTAGAGGATCCGTACAGACTTTTTTCAAAACATGGCAGGATCTAATCAGTAATATTTTAAAATAAGTTCATAAAGCACAGAGAATTTATTAATTCAGGTATGTTTACAAGCCTTAAATTTTACGCGTTTGCTTGCTCTCTCTCTCAGGGTGGGGATCGATCTGTTCTTAACTTAATTTTTCTTTTTGTAAAAACTTGATTGCTTTGTATGGATTGTAATAAAATTAATAAAAATAAAAAAAGAGGTAACATGATTGAAGTTTTTAAAATTATGAAAGGAATTAGTACAGTGGATCGAGACTTGTATTTTAAAATGAGTTCATTAAGAACACGGAGACACAGTTGGAATCTTGTTAAGGGTAAATTTCGCACAAACATTAGGAAGTTTTTCTTTACACAAAGAACGATAGACACTTGTAATAAGCTACCAAGTAGTCTGGTAGACAGTAAGACATTAGGTTCTTTTAAAATTCGACTTGATGTTTTCTTGGAAGAAATAAGTGGATAGGACTGGCGAGCTTTGTTGGGCTGAATAGCCTGTTTTCGTCTAGAGTGTTATAATGTACTTCTAAAGTGATGAGCTCAGATTTGCTATCCTTGGTTAGGTCTAAATGGTGTTTGCATAATCTTCCTCTGTGTGTGTGAGAGAGAGCTGTGTGTATAACTGCAGAAGATTACCTGTTTTACAACTGTTGTTGGAAACTATGTTATTAACATGAAGGTAAATGTGTTCTTAGAAATGCACTATATACATGGGATAACTTTCATTCACCTTATTACTGTTATTAACATGGTTCAACTAATGACTTGTTTAAAAAAATAATGAAAGCAAGAATTCCTTGTGAAAAATACAGTTTCAAAAATTGAAATGTGTAGATGACATATTCAGCATCAGAAAATATGAAAAATAAATATAACATAAAAGAGTGTATGTGTAGTGATCTTGCTACTTGCATTGGGAATCACACAACTGAAAATGAAAGTATTTTTGAAATGAAATAACTGTTTTGCTTAAATGTACTGCAGGGAAAGTAACAACTGACAATAGAGGTTACTTGTTACAGGAATCTTTTGATTACACCAGAAGCCTTAAATTGTCACATTATCATGAGACAATGGAACTCTGTCAACAATGGTAAAGTTGTATGCTTCATGTATTCATGTGTCAGGTTGACAGGAATGCAAGACAAATCAGATTACATTAGATAAACTTTATTTATCCCAAGGGGAATTTCACATGCATACAGCAGCAGAAACGTAAAATGAAGGATACAGACTCTCAGGACAACAGTACCAGTCAATCAATCAATTGATATGTAAAAATAAACAAACGGATGAATGAATGGATGAATATTTTTCAGATATTTCAAAATGGTATTTCAAAATAAACTTAATGCTTGCCCCGGGATGAAGCATTGAAATGCCTGATAGCACTGGGCAGAAAAGACCCCCAGAGGCACTTCTTAGCACACTGTGGTGCAATGAGTCAGTGGCTAAAGGTGCTCCAAGAGAGTGCCTCCTGGAGGGGATTTTTTATGATAACTTCCAATTTTGCCACCAAAAATTGTACAGCAGCTTCCACTGTGTCCAGGGTTCTTCCTGTGATGGTGCAGGCTTTCCTGATAAGTTTATTCAGGCATCGTACTTCTTTTGAGTTCAAACTGCTTCCCCATTAGAACACAACGTAAAACACCACACTGGCTACTAGGAACTGATTAAACATTTCCCTTTTTGTTCAGCCCCACTGTGTTTATCACACCTGTCCGGTTTGTTGTTTGTGTGAGCCCTTAGGTACTTGTAGCTCTACATCACTTCCACGTCCTTCCCCCTGGATGGTGACAGGTCTCAAAGACTCCTTGGCACACCTAAAGTCCACTATCAACTCTTTAGTTTTTTTGTCCCTGCACCACAAGACGAAGTCCTCCACTACCTTCCTGTACTATGACAAGTCCAGCCTATGATGGATGAGTCATTTAAAAATGTCTATAAATGGCAAGTGTTGGTTTTATGCTGGAAAACTATTGGGTAGAGGGTGTACAGGGAGACAGAACAGTTCCCTCAGGTGCTCCAGGATCACCACCATTTCTGACACACAGTCCCTCAGCCTCACCTGGTCAGGTAGTCCATTATCCAGGAGATTGTAGGGGCTTCACAATACAAAGACCTGAGCTCTTCTCCTAGTCAATTTGGCAGAATGTTGTTAAAAGCACTGGAAAAGTCAAAGAACATTACCCTGACTGTGATGCTAGATTTTTCCAAGTGGGTGTAGGCTCTCAGGAGCATACAGATGAGAGCATCTTCCACACCTACTGTGTATGTGTCTGATAGGCAAACTACAGAGGATCCACATGTTCTGAAACTATGGGACATAGCTGTTTTAGGACCAGCCTCTTAAAAGCCATCATACTAAATGAGGTAAGAGTTTAAAACACTTGGGATCATTCTTTGGCACTGGGACCTCACAGGATGTTTTCTACAACTGAAGAACTTTCTGCGAATTTTAAAAAAGCGAGCATAGGTGTTATTGGACCCCTTAGAGCTGGTTAGCACATGTTTACAGCACCCTGATGCTGATTCCATCTTGCCCTGAAAGCCTTTTAATGCAGAGTTTTCTCAGTTCTCTCCTCACTTCACATCAGCAGAGAAGAAAAGTCCAGAGAGTGGAGAGAAGCTGGAGACTATAGGAGTGATGTCAATAGGCAAGTTTTCATCCATTTTTTTGCGACGTTTTGTTATCGACAAACAGAATATACGTTAAAAAAAAATGTGCGAAATTTGCTGTCTCCAGCCTGTTTCCATCCAACTGGCCGTTTATTGATAAAACGGTGTGCGTGATGATGTCATCCCCTCCAAAACGAACTGTCGCATAAGTGTTGTATCGCGAAAAAAAATCTGCCCTTGAGCCGTTTCCATACTTAACTTTGTGTATGTCGCAAATTATCTACCTTTTGTTTTCCACGTTACACCCCCTCCACTAAACAAAGAAACAAAGAAATGGAGAGATTATTCAGTTTTTTGAAATTTGCCAGCTTACTGTTATTTCAGTTTCACAAATAATTGGAATTGTACATAATATCCGAAGACGACAGCAGAATGAAGCAGTTGCTTGTCTGATAGCCCTAGAGCTCGAAGAAAGTACCCCATTGCGACGAAACCCACGGGTATGGGAGAGACGACGAAATAAGACTTTCTGGGAGGAGGTGGTGGAGAGACACTTCACAGAAAATCTCTGGCTGCAACATTTTAGAATGACACGGCCGACGTTTGAGATGTTGTATGGATTCATCAGTCCTGATGTTGCGCCCATAACAGGTTGCCACCGACCACCGGTTCCAACCCAAAAGCGGATTGTCATCACCTTTTACAAGCTGGCAACCTGCGCCGAGTATAGAGTAGTTGGAGAAACTTTCGGGGTTAGTAAAACTACCGTCCATCGATGTGTATATGCTGTGTGCACCGCTAATAAAGAAGAATTAATGCGGCGTTATATCAGACTTCCGACTGTAGAGGAGGCCAATGAAATTGCATACCGCAATTCCTTGGTGCATCTTGTGCCACAGATTTACAGTGCGCTGGATGGCACGCATGTGCCTATTCTTCCCCTGACGGAAGGCTACCGTGATTACATTAATCGCAAAGGGTGGCCATCTATTGTTCTCTAGGCCCTTGTTGATGACAGGTGCATGATACGAGACATTTGCATTGGCACTCCTGGAAGTGCCCATGATGCAGCTGTGTTTGCAGCATCGAATCTGTACAGGTGAGCCTACCTTTCAACATCCCTTCTCAGTGCGATAACAACTGAATTAGTACTACAACCTGCTTCCCTTAAGGTTTTTAATTAAAACTGAAATTCGAATTAATACAAAATAACGACGTTTAATCAAAAAAAAACTAAAGTTAATATTAATGAGAGAATTTCTCATATATGCTAAAACATCTGCCATTTAATAATAAAAAAAAATGTTTAGATAATGAAACACACGGTTTATTAAATACTTTAATTACCTTTGTGGTTTTTGTATTATTTAGACATCCTGAGAGACACCCCCAGGCTACAGTTGATGTGGAGGAAGTTCAGGTACCCCTTTTAGTAGCAGAAGACCCAGCCTATCCGCTACTGCATTGGCTCATCACGAGAAATAACGAGTCTCTTCATCAGTCCCTGCGAACCGCTCCGCCATTCTCGTTTTGATTGCACGTGATGAAAATGTATCATGTGACACATTTATTTGCGTTAAAGCCCTTTTTCCGACAAAAAGTGTTTCCAATGTAGTTTTTGCGACATCTGAAGTATCGATATGGAATTTATGCGCTAAAGTTAAATGGAAAAATATTATGTCGACATGTACAACATTTTATCGATAATTAGCATTTCCATCAGCTATATCGGTAAAAAAATTTGAAGCGCTAAATATTTTTTCGCAAAAACTCCTTTGATGGAAACCTGGTTATTGTGGAGGAAGGTTGTGCAGGGTGCAGGTGGCAACTGGAATTCTAGAACTTCCTCAGTTCACTCACAGACGCTAGCAGTGTTGGAGGAGAGCCGTATTGACAAGAATGAGTGAAACCTTTCGAAGAATGAAGGCTGTTATTTTAGCTATGCAGATCACTGTCCATGTGGACATGTTTTGTTTAATAAAATGACCAAAATGTTAGTAAAATTAAAAGTCAGTCACTGTTTAACTAAAATTAAATAAAAACTAAAATTAGAATTAAAAACTGAATGAAAATTAATATTAGAAAATGCTGAAAAACTAAGTAAAAATACAATGAAAAATTAAATAACAAGGAAAACTAAAAAAGTATTGTAAAACTAGAAAAACATTGACCTAGGGATGAGAGGCAGCACCACTAACCACTGTGGCACCATGCCCCCCAACATACGAACACATTATTATATTCATAATCTTTCAGTAATGAGCACCATCCCGGCATATTTACAAAGACTAACGTTACAGTACAATTGCTTACTTTCATTTTTTGTACAGTACAGATTAAGTATCTAGTCATTTAAATGAGGAATTGAACAGGCAGCCTAGTTTAAATGGCTAGTGTTAACCACTAGACCACATTTTTCGATTCACATTTAGAGTTGTGTTGGCTACTTTTAGCATATCAAATTCCACATAGATGGTATTGTTACAGTAAAAATGATAGTAATTAATGAATTAAAGTAATTGACCATGGAGATTTACCTGAACTATTTTTATCTCTGTGGTGTCATTTAAATGCCTGCAATACCCAACCATAGAACTCCATATGTAAATCTTTTTTTCTCTGACACATTCATGAATGGTAAGTAGCTACCTTTTCTGTGCAAACTTTTATTTTTGAACATAGTATTATTTGTAGCTTTTCATTTGTGAAAAAATATTAAAATTAATTGTTACAGTAAAGCATATTATTTATGGTTTATATTTACTGGGAAACGGAACTAGCAAAAATGTTCTTTATGAAATATCTCAAAGTTCAAAAATAAATTATCTTTTATTGGTGTTTGGCCATTTGGAGTTTTGATTTTTTATTTATTTTGACTTCATATTTCACTTTCAGGTTTCCTGAGTGGACTGGTTGCATAACCATTTAACTTACCTGTAAAGCTAATAGGGAAGCCAAAATAGTAATTTATGAACTAAAGTTGAACAGCCAATATGTCTTATTCCAAGTTAGGATCTTGCAACTATGTTTTGAATTAAATGGAAAATAGTAATGGTGTCACATTACAACCTGGAATTAAAATGGATTTTTAGATGGTTAGCATCATTTGATTTACGCAACATTCCTACCACTTTGAAGGTGCAAAAACATATTTTACATTGTGACACAAACAATAATTTGGACAAAAAACAGAGATCCCTGGTGTGCATAGGTATTCTCAGTCTTCACCTTACTTTGTAGAGCCACCTATTGCTGCAATTCTTGCTTCAAGTCTCTTGGGGAATGTCTTAATTAGCTTAGCACATCTTACCACTGAGATTTGTGCCCATTCCACAAGGCAAAACTGTTCCATCTCCTTTCAAGTCAGATATGTTGCATTGGTGTACAGCTGTCTTCAAGTAATGCCACAGGTTCTCCATTGGATTGAGGTTTGGGCTGTGACAAGGCCATTGCAAGACATTGAAATGTTTCCTTTCAAACCACTTCTTTGAAGCTTAATAGTATGTTTTAGGTGTTTATCCTGCTAAAAGGTGAACCTTCATCTCAGTCACAAATCTCTGGCAGACTAAAACTGTTTTTTATCAAGATTTGCCCTGTATTTAGTGGCAGCCATCTTCCTCTTCAATCTTGACCATATTTCCTATTCCCATATGTTTTACTGTGGATATGGTGTTTACAAGGTTATGGAAAATAGTGTTGGGTTTGTGCCACACATGGCATTTCCCATAATGTCTAAAAGAGCTGGTCTCGTCCATTGCGGGAGATGGACGTCTGAAGCAGAACTCTGTTAGTGGCAGCTATAATTTTTCTTTTATTTTTTTATTATCCTGAGGTATCCTGTATTTACCCAACTTGAGGAGGTTCTATTACAGTACAAGCATATATAAACATGAGCGGTAAGAAAGGAGCTCAGAAAGAAACGGAAAAGAAATCCAAAGATACACCTAAGCCTAGACAGGCATCAAGTCCAAGTTGAAGGTGCGGCCTTTCAGAGACTGACCTGGAACAGACAGGCGAAATCACAGACTTCCCAGGACACTGCTCTGCTGCAACGTCTCCAGTCGAGAGTGAAAATGGGAGCGAATGTGCAAGTGATGCAGGTCTTGATAGCTCATCGATTCCAGAAGACCACTTGAAACTGGAAATGGCCTTGCAGTCAGTGCGTTCATCTACTCCTCACGAGCCGGGAGCATCGTCTGTAATAGAGCTTGCAACTTCACCTACAGAGAACGAAAGCTAAAACGATCTGTCCAAACTGAATATCGGTAATGATCGCTACAATGGCCATGGCCATAAATGAACTCAAGAAAGATATTAAGAAAGATATAAAGATTGAAATAAATGGTATGCTCAAGACAAACAAAAAGCTGCAGCTGGAGCTGCAGGAGCTGAGGCAGGATAATAAAGACTTGGAGAAACGTGTATATAATCGCTTTGAGGCAGCCTTTGAAGGTATGTTGGAAAAAATTGAGGAGCACATTCAGGAAAATGCATCAAAGTTTGAGGAAAAACTGAGAGCACTTGGTGATCAGTTGAAAGATGTTAAGCAAAACATTTACAACTTAAATTGAAACAGCCAATCATCTGCTATCCACTGCCGACGGAAAAGCAACAGCTGCGAATCCAAATGCAAAATACTCAGAGACAGACTTGCTGCTCTGGAAGATGGATGCAGAAGGAATAATATTACAATCTAAGGTCTACCTGAGAATTGTGAAAGTCCAAGCCCAGTGAAATTTGTAGCTGAACTATTCTCAAAAATAATTGGAGAGGACTTTAAATCAGACACTGAGATAGCAGCAGCTTACCGTATATAGGGATCAAATACCTCTACACCTAGGATTTTTGTTGTGCATTTTGAAAAATCACAATCTAAATTTAATGTAATGTCACTTCTCAGACAGAAACAAGAGATTATATTTGAAAATAACCACATTCGTATTTTCCCTGATTTCTCACCCTCAACAGTTGCTAAATGTGACGCTTTTTAGAACATTAAACAGCGCTTACGGAAAGCCGATATCAGATACAGCCTCTTGTATCTTGCCAAACTGAAAGTGGATATTCAAGACAAAAATTACATTTTTACCGCTATGGAGGAAGCAGAAAAAGAGTTAGGAAAGCTGATCCTGACTCTTTTCTGAAATACGATTGTGAGTCACACCCTGTCATGGCATGGCAAAGAAGATATTACTGGCTGTCTGATCCACTTGCAGTGATACTGGTACAGTAATTATATATCCTTTTCCCTTCTTGCCCCCTTTCTGTTTATGTTTTAATTACAATTATACGCGTATATGTATGTATGTGTGGAAGAAATTAAATTAGTAACTTTTTTTTTAAACTCTTCTAAAGGAGACTGTTTAACATCATACCCTTGGTTTATTGTTATTGTTATTATTGTATTAGGGTTCACTATGCTTATCCAGGGCCACTTTTTACACCATTCCCTGGGTTTACTATCTTACTATTTCAAGACTTTCGAAGATTATATTTTATGCTTATAATATTTAGACTGCATCGGCAACATATATCTCAATTTTAATCCTCATACTCTGCTGCTGGGGGGCTTGTTTTGTTTTGGACATGCTCTATCTCTAGGACAGAGGACTGGAACTCACGTGGGGAGGCAAAATGGGGGTGGTGGGGGGACTAGCGGGGAAGAGTAAGAGAGCAAGCTATCTCTAATCTATCTTTTTAATCCGTATAATTATAATTACCAACATAATAATAGGCTGCATGGCAATAACTCCTGGAAATTAAGGTCAAAGCTGTCTCACTTTGTTAAGACTATAAAATGACATCAAAAATTCAGAATCAATGTCTCCATGACGGGACAGTTAACTTTGTGAGCTGGAATGTTAAAGGCCTGAATCACGAATTAGAGACAAAGAAAGTATTCTCTCACGTAACAGGTCTAAACGCTAAAATAGTATTTTTACAGATGACCCACTTATTAAGCAAGGATCAGTTCTGGCTGCAAAAAGATTGGACTAGCCAAATGTTCCATTCCAGCTTTACAAAGAAAACTAGAGGTGTGGGAAATCTTACACATAGAACAGTCTTGTTTGTAGTATCAGATGTAGTATCTGATCCTGAAGGGAGATATGTGATTGTCATGGGTAATTTGTTTAACTGTAAAGTGATTTTGATAAATGCATTTGCATCCATTCCCAATGTGAACACTCATAATAATGGCCTTTAATTGGGACTTTAATTGTGTTTTAAATCCAGACCTAGATAGGTCTCCTGTCACAGGGGTGATGACATTTGTGTTTTAAATCCAGACCTAGATAGGTCTCCTGTCACAGGGGTGATAACATCTAACACTGCAAAGACAATTACACTGTTTGTAACTGACCACAACTTATCAGACCCCTGGAGATTTCTAAACCCAAACTCAACTGCATATTCCTTCTACTCACCAGTGCATCATTGCTACTCAAGAATTGATTATTTCTTTGTAGATAACAATATCTTGCGTTTTATTAAATCTTGCAAGTATGATGCTGTTGTTATTTCTACCCATGCCCCTCTGATCTTGGAGCTAAAATCATTATGCCTCACATACTCATCTTGCAGATAGCGTGTTAACCCACTTTTATTAGTAGACAAGATCTGTACAGAATTTATATCAAAACAAATCCATTTTTTGTAGACAAATACATCCTCAGAGGTCTCTGCAGGAATAGTCTGGGAAACCCTGAAGGCCTTCTTAAGAGGACAGATTATCTCATATCTTTCCCACAGAAATAAATTGGAAACCAAGAAGGTATCAGAGCTAACCAGCAAAATTACTAGAATAGATGATGAACATGTCAGGTGTCCAAGTGAGGCTGTTCATAGGAAAAGGCAGGCTCTGCATTCAGAGCTCAACCTCTTAACAACTAAAGAAACTGAACAACTCATTTTTAAATCAAGACATCATTACTATGAACATGGAGAGAAAGCTAATAAGCTCTTAGCTCAACAAATCCACAAGCAAGAAGTTTGCAATACAATCATAGCAATCACCAACACAGAGACAAAAATCATCTATACTAATAAAAGGCAAAGCCCTCACTCACTCACTCACTGACTCATCACTAATTCTCCAACTTCCCATGTAGGTAGAAGGCTGAAATTTGGCAGGCTCATTCTTTACAGCTTACTTACAAAAGTTGGGCAGGTTTCATTTCGAAATTCTACGCCTAATGGTCATAACTGGAAGGTATTTTTCTCCATTAACTGTAATGGAGTTGAGCTGGAATGGCGTGGGGGGTGGAGTTTCGTGTGACATCATCACGCCTCCCACGTAATCACGTGAACTGACTGTCAACGCAGTGCGTAGAAAACCAGGAAGACCTCCAAAAAGCGCTTAAGAAAAAATGCATTATATAATTGAGAAGGCAGCGAAACAGTAAGAAGCGAGCGAGTGACATATACTACCATATTCATGAGTGCTGCTACCTCGGAAAGAAAGCAAGGTGTAAACCTAAACTTTAAATTAAGTTCATAGACAGGCTACCGCTGGCGTTTCACATGCCCACAGGTAATGCGGGATACAAGTTTAATGAGAGGACGCGGATATAAGCGAGTTTTGACCACTTTGTAACTAAGTTAAAATTGTAGGTGAAGGGGTGTGCTTATGCAAATTCCGAGACTGTGTTTGTGGGGGATTGACAATTAAGGTGGGTGGGGGAGTCACGTCATCATCTCCCCTCCCATTCATCTCATTTCGCTCTGAGCTGAGCTCGGCTAACGCCGTCTTCCGAAGCAACTTCGTCAGACTGCCACTAAATACTCACAGAAAAATCCACAAGTTAATACACACGCTGTCTCTAGAGTTTCTCCACACTGAATCCTCCAGGCACTATTTACAAAAGGTTACATTGACAATCGTGTTACGTTATTTTTAAAATCTTTCCTTTTCTTAGCACAAGCACAGCTGAGAAGCTTCGATGCATGTGCTCCATAACACGTTAAAAAATAATGCATTTAATCACACTTTGCATTACAAGCAAGGGGAGCTTTTGTCAATGCATGATTTCCTGTACACCGATTACATTGATCAGCGCATCCCGATTCATTTTACCCTCGCGCCACCTTAGTTTGAGAAGAAGTATGAAAAAATATGAGGTTAACACAGAAAAACAGATCACCAATTCAAGCTTTATGAATAATCGATTCGCCATCAATAATTCTTTTGGTAAAGCCATCCTCCTTCCATTTTATAATTTTTCCGCCATTAGCCATGATTAAATGAGCGGTAAAAAGTAAGAGCAAAGCGAGGGTGACTTATTTAGGCAGGCATATATATGACAGCAACACTCATGACAATGTCAATCATGTTACGTTATTATTAAAATGTTTCCTTTTCTTTTCATTACTTCTTTAACACACTACTTCTCCTGCGGCGGGTATTTTGATATATATATATATATATATATATATATATATATATATAATATATGAATGACCTCCAAAGAGCGCTGAGACTTTTGATATCATGAACGTGTCTGCAAAAACTGTGGTCCCCTGCCCTGCAAAAGTCGAGCAGCCAGTGCGCGTGCCTTAAGTCAAAGTGAGCACTTTTAATTTTTTTCATCCTCCCCCTGCGCTATAGCCCAGACAAGTGCAAACACGGGACCCCTTTTCTACACCACGGCAAAATAATATTAAGGCGATTCACACTTTTGCACGTATACGATTATGAGGTCCTCACCTCGGATTATGAAGACACGCACACTAGTGGAGGACTGACAGTGCCATCACAGCCGATTAATGGCGGGGACGTCTCACCAGTCTATACAAGACCCACCGCGACTGTCCCCAAAAGGCGATCATAACGTCAGCGAACACATCTCTCTATACTATATAAAAGAAAAAGGCAACTTTCCTTTCTTTACACCTTTTTCCTTTTATCCCAAACCAAAGCCTTTCTCTCTTAACACTGCAGAGGACACAAAACTAATTTTCTTTAAATGCGGTAAGGCACATTACCAGAGGCACAAATTTGAGCGTTCACATAGAAAATGTAATTTCTATACCACAGCCGTCGTGTAGCGCCTTTCAAAAGGGATCAACTACCGAGAGATGATCCATATATATTTTAGCTGCTGTTAGTTACTTACCTGTTGTGTTACACAGTCTTTAAAATGTAGTTTACCCTCAACCACTCCAGTAGTGCTCAATGTACCTGTACTTCTTAAAACGTTAATGTTTTACTGTTTAATAACTTATAGACTATATTTTATTATTTTTCCCTTGCACTCAGTGACCAAAGCTATACACACACATATAGACACATACAAACATACACACAAGTATATGTATGTGTATATATATGTATGTATGTGTATATATATATATATATATACACACACACACATTATATATATATATATATATATATATATATATATATATATATATATATATATATATATACATATATATATACACACACACACCCCTATCTACATTATATATATATATACACACACACACACACACACACACACACACATACATACATACATACTGTACATACATACACACATATATATAATTTGTGAGTGTGTATGTATGTATGTGTGTGTATATATGATGTAGATAGGTATATATATATATATATATATATATATATATATATATATATATATATATACAGTAATCCTCTCTCGACGGGGTTATGCTTCCAGAGCCCCAGCGATAGACAAAAATCCTGAAGTAGAAACCATATGTTTGTGTAGTTATTTTTATATATTTTAAGCCCTTATAAACTCTCCCACACTGTTAACATTATTAGAGCCCTCTAGACATGAAATAACACCCTTTAGTCAAAAGTTTAAACTGTCCTCCATGACAAGACAGAGATGACAGTTCTTTCTCACAATTAAAAGAATGCAAATAGATCTCTTCAGGAGTAGAGAATTTCAGAGGGAGAGAGAGAGCTCGCTCCCAAAAAAAGCAAACAATCAAAAAATCAATACTTGTGCTTTTAAGTTTGCCGCGGCATTTTTAGAGGAGTGTCAGGATCTTCTAAGCAAACAGCCTCTGTGCTCACATCTCCTCCGTCAGGCGCAGAGAACGTCAGAGAGAGAGAGCGAGATTAAAGCAACAATCAAAAAATCAATACATGTGCTTTTGTGCTTTTAAATATGCCAAGCACCGCAATAAAGCGGCATTTTTTTAGAGGAGCGTCAGTATCTTTTAAGCAAACAACACCTCTGCTCACAGCCCCTCCATCAGGCGCAGAGAATGTCAGAGAGGGTGAGACAGAGGCAGAGACAAGCAAACAATCAAGCTCCGCGCGGGATGCATATCTTATAGCATTGAGGAGTTTTAGTTAATATGTAATACATGCTCTGATTGGGTAGCTTCTAAGCCATCCGCCAATAGCGTCCCTTGTATGAAATCAACAGGGCAAACAAACTGAGGAAGCGTGTAGCATAAATTAAAAGACCCACTGTCTGCAGAAATCCGCGAACCAGCGAAAAATCTGTGATATATATTTAGATGTGCTTACATTTAAAATCCGCGATAGAGTGAAACCGCGAAAGTCAAAGCGCGATATAGTGAGGGATCACTGTATATATATATATGTGTGTATATGTAGATATGTAGATATGAAGATATGTATGTGTATATATGTATATATATATATATATATATATATGTATGTATGTATGTGTGTGTGCGTGTGTGTGTGTGTGTGTGTATATATATGACAGCAGCAATCCAAGCTGTGAGAAAACAGTAAAAAGGAGGCGTGTCAGATGTCGTGGTACATTTTCTGATGCAGCTACCGAAAACAACTTCGTGACGCTGCCGCTAAATACACAAAACAATTACTTTGACAATCATGTTACATTATTTTTAAAATGTTTCCTTTTCTTTTCATAACTTCTTTAACACATGACATCGCTGCGAAACGTGGGTATTTTGCTATATATATATATATATATCACAGCGACACTCATAACAGTGACAAAACAATTACATTGACAATCATGTTAGGTTATTTTCAAAATGTTTCCTTTTCTTTCTCTTTCCTTTTTTAACACACTACTTCTCTGCTGCCAAGCACTGGTATATATATATATATATATATATATATATATATATATATAGAGATAGATAGATATATATATATATATATATATATATATATATATATATATATATATATATATATATATATAGATATATAGAACAACATATATATATATATATATATATATATATATATATTTATATATATAGATAGACTAGCAAAATACCAGCTTGCAGCGAGGCGTAGTGTGTTAAAGAAGCAATGAAAAGAAAAGGAAACATTTTGAAAATAACGTAACATGATTGTCAATGTAATTGTTTTGTCACTGTTGTGAGTGATGAGTGTTGCTGTCATATATATATATATATATAAATATATATATATATATATACACACACACACATAAACATATATATACATATCTATACATATACACATATATATACACACATACATACATACACACACATATATACACACAAATACATATATATATACATACACACACACATATATAAACATATATATACATATACAGTACATACATATCTACATATATACACACACAGCTATTTCGTATCAGTGCAATACGCTGCTTGTTAAAACGGATGACTCCCGCTCTTACGTGCAAGTCTGCGTGGATATTATGAACTATCGTATTTTTTCAAGTTCTATTTAAATTTTAAATAGAAGGAATTTTTATTTAGTCGACAGAAATATCTTTGGTAGGAATGGTAAAAACAGACAGGAATATTATTCTGAATAAATCAACTCAAACCTTAAACAACTTATAATATTTTGCTCTCCATAAAAATATATCCTGTCTAAATTATACAAGTTAGAAATAAAGTAAACGTTAAAAGAACAAACATTCAAATTTCTTTACTCTTATGTAATTTTATATAAAAATAAACTTAGATTTTAAATATCCCAAAGATTTTGCTCTCCATAAAATATATCCTGTCAAAATTATACAAATTCAAATATGAACATGCTGCATAACAAAACCTAGAAATATAAATAAAATGTGTTCCTTTCAGCAATAACAAATCAAATCATTCAGTTGTCTTTGCTCATATGTCATTTTAGAGCTGGACGCCTGGCATCTTTTTTTGGCAACAAGTTCGTTTATGTTTGGTGTGAGGTTCTGTGTTGTGGAGATTCTCAGGATGGATTGCAGGTGCTCATCAGTGAGGCGACTCCTGTGTGCTGTTTTGTTAGTCTTTATCACTGAGAAGAGCTTCTCACACAGATATGTGCTACCAAACATGCACAAGGTTCGAGCCGCATGTAGACGGACTTTTTTTGTTCTTCAAAGTCACCAAAGCGCCGTGCAAACTCAGTGCGCTCAGTTTATCAGCAAAGTGCGTATTTGGGAACACCGTAGTGACGACTTGGTTTAACAGTACATGGCAACAGGGAAAGTATGGGAAATTGCACTGGTGCATTTGTGTCTCCCATAAAAGCAGCTTCACTTGAAATCACTTTGTGATTGTGCACGGGTAAAACGTCCGCTGAAGTGTCAGATTCTTATTTAATTCTTCTGCTTTCTGTATCTTCTGCATTGCATTCAGGTTACCCTGATGTTTTGTCTCATAGTGCCGTCTTAGATTAAATTCTGTAATTACAGCCACATTAGCTCCACAAATGAGACACACGGGTTCAGTAAACATATACTCAGCCTCCCATCGGTTTTAAAGGCTCTATTTTCAGAATCAACTTTTCTCTTCAGCATCGTGTGAGCTAGCTTCGCAATAACTTGCAGCATCATAAGCTAGACTTGATTAACACGGTAAGTGTTCGGCAAGGCAGCTGAAGCGCTGCATTATGGGATCTGTAGTTTATTGTGTTACCAGCGCTTCATATACCCGGGCCATTAATAACAATAATACAGTATATAAAATGATCTCGCGGGCGGATATAATTACACTGGGCGGATGTGGCCCGCGCCCTTGAGTTTGACACATATGGACTAAATAGAACTTGAAAAGATATATTTTTTCAAATGTGATCGCAATTCAGATAGAGTTGACGCACTACAGCCTGCATGCCTCAATAAGTCATCCTCCCTCGCTCTTACTTTTTACCGCTCATCTAATGAATACACTGAGTATGGCTTTACCAAAACAATCATTGATGGCGAATAAAGTATCCATTATTCGAGTATGTAGATCGGGATATATATATACATATATATATATATACCCGCGTATCGCAGCGGAGAAGTAGTGTGTTAAAAAAGCTAGAAAAAGAAAAGGGAACATTTTAAAAATAACGTAACATGACTGTCAATATACAGTATTTGTTTTGTGAGTGTTACTGAGTGTTGCTGTCATCAAGGATTTGATTATCATTATTTCTTTCAATCAGGTTCGTATTTGTAGGATGTGTTGTGTTCAAGTTACATTCCGTGTTTGTCAATCGTTGTAAAGATGACAGGTTTCATTCATCGATTCGTTTCTTACTGCATCAATAAACAGCTCGTCTTCTTCTTTATCTGAGACCTGACACACTGCATGCACGGGTTTTTTACACTGTCTTCCTTTAGCGGGACATTGACTTTTCCGCCGTGTGCTTTGTTTCCGCAGTAGCTGGATTTATGAATATGCTTGTATGTATCAGACACTTCATATTTTTTTGCTGCCTTTTCAATTGTGTAATTCGGTTTTTGTTCAGCTCTTTGGAACTGTTGCTTTTATCTGTGCACTCGTCAGTTCACGTGAGCCGCTCGGTGTACATGCATCGAAGGTTCCCAGCTGTGCTGGTGCCATCTCGTGCTATGTCCATGGCTGTATTTAATGTTACCTTAGTCCTGGCACTTAAAACTTTCTCTCGCAGTTTCGCTGAGTTTGTACCAAACACCACCCTGACCATCTCATCTTCCTCTGCATAAGCACAGTCCTTAACCCGTGAATATTTAGTGGGAGTTTGCTATTGGATTGCCGCTGACGGACGGCCTTATATGGGCAGGCACTAAATTACAAACGCCAGCGGCAGCCTGTCTATGAACTTAATTTAAAGTGTAGGTTTACATCGTGCTTTGTTTCCTAAGTAGCAGAACTCATGAATATGGTTGTATATGTCACTCGCTCGCTTCTTATTGTTTCGCTGCCTTCTCAATTATATAATGCATGTTTTCTTCAGCGCTTTTTGAGGTCTTCCTGGTTTTCTATGTACTGCGTGATTATGTGGGAGGCGTGATGATGTCACACGAAACTCCGCCCCCACGGCGTTCAAGGTCATCTCCATTACAGTAAATGGAAAAAAACAGCTTCCAGTTATGACCATTACGCGTAGAATTTCTAAATGAAACCTGCCCAACTTTTGTAAGGAAGCTGTAAGGAATGAACCTGCCAAATTTCAGCCTTCCACCCACACGGGAAGTTGGAGAATTAGTGATGAGTGAGTGAGTGAGTGAGGGCTTTGCCTTTTATTAGTATAGATAGATAGATATATATATATATATAGATATAGATAGATAGATAGATATGAGAACAACACTCATATCAATGACAAAACAATTACATTAACAATCATGTTACGTTATTTTTAAAATTTTTCCTTTTCTTTTTCGTACTTTCTTTAACACACTACTTCTCCGCTGCGAAGCGCGGGTATTCTGCTAGTAGACCATAAATATTGAATGTAGAGACTACTATAAATCCTTATATTATACTGAGTTTAAAGAAGACAAGACACAATCTAATGCATTTCTTGATGCATTATAGATGCCACAAATAGATATTCTTAGTGCAGAGGAACTGGATAAACCTTTGGCACTATCAGAATTACTAGATGCTATAAAGTCACTTCAGAGTGGGAAGCAGCTGGCCCTGATGGCTCCCCTGTCGAATTTTATAAGAAATTCTCCACTCAGCTAGCTCCCCTTTTATTAGCAACATTCACAGAATTTAGAGACAATAAAAATTCTACCTCAAACATTTCGCCAAGCATTAATCACCATCTTTCCTAAACAAAATAAGGACTTATTACAATGTGCATCATACAGACCATTTCATTTCTGAACAATGATATTAAGACATAACTTTTATATGAAAACATTTGGGATTAAATCACTTAGAGATCTGTACATAGACAACGTCTTTGCATCCTACGAACAATTACATTCCAAATTTATCTTTCCAGCAACACATTTCTTTCACTATCTTCAAATTAGAAAATGTGTTAAAAAGAACTTGCCCAATTTTCCTCACCTCCCACCTCCCTCTATTCTGCAAAAAATATTGCTCAGTTTTGTGGACTCAAACAGCATTTCTGCAATGTATAAAACTATTTTACTGTCCCTACCTTTCAAAGGTCCAAGTGGACAGTGGGAAAATGATCTCTCACTCACCATCTCAGTAAAGAAATGAAAGGTTGCAATGCAGAGAATACACTTGAGCTTCATATGTGCAAAGCATACAGTTATTCAACTCAAAATTATATATTAAACTGATCTATCTCGTTTGAAATTGTCCAAAATGTTTCCAGGGCAAGATCCAACCTGCAAATGCTGCAGTCAATTTTCAGCCTCACCGGGTCACATGTTTTGGACCTGCACCAAATTAACATTATTCTGGACCAAAATTTTTAAAGCCTTTTAGACTGCCTTGGTGTCACAATCCCTCCTAACCCATTAAGAGGTGTGTTTGATGTACTTCCAGATGGGCTTAAAGTGGAGAAGGACAAACAAGCTGTAATGGCCTTTACTACACTATTGGCACGTAGACTTATCTTGCTCAACTGGAAGAATCCCAACTGTCCTCTTTTAAGTCAGTGGGTAACTGATGTTTTATACCATTTGAAATTGGAAAAAATCAAATTCTTAATTAGTGGTTCTGTGCAGAACTTTTTAAAACCTGGCAGGATCTAATTGATAACATTTTAGAATAAGCTTTTGAAGCACTGAGGAAGCAGATTCTCTCCCCATTTCTTTTTCTTCTCCATTTATCTTTATTCACTTATTAATTCATCTATTTACTTATTTTTACTAGCTTTAAGTTTTACTGTGCTGGCCATGCTCTCTTTCTCAGGGGTGGGGGTTGATTTGTTTTCAATCCTATATTTGTAAAAATGGATCTATTTGTATGGAATATTGTTTCTTTTCAAAAAATCAATAAAATTATAATAAAACAAAAAAAGAACACGAGGTTTTTGTTTTGATGGAATTTTCAGTTTTGTTTTAGCTTATAATTGTAGACCTATTTACATTCCACACAATGAGAATGCATGCTTTTCAACTGAGGAGTTTCAGGTTGAGGCATTTCATTGTATTTTAAGGCAGTTTTATTACACATGTAGTCAAAGCCCAAAGCAAATAGGCGCCTGTTTCAGTGATAGCTCCTTGTACACCAATGCAAACACAGCACTCCTTCATCCTCCTTTCTCTGGCACTATGCAGATTGCTCCTGTTTATAAATGGCACTTGCTGAAATGTGACTTAAGGATGTGGCCCATGCATTGTGCATGTATGTGACAATAGGCAATTAACATTATCAAGTAAGCATAAGCATTATTGAGAAAAAACTCCTCAGTCCAAAGTAGCTTTGTCCAACATTGTGATGTTTGATTTTTACTTTGTGCTATTTTTAACCACCCTGTCTTTAAAGTTATGAGCCTACTGTGAGAAGCTGATGTAAGTCAAAAGCAGGACACCTAGCTCTGGTTGAGAATACCATTCCATCATAAGGCACATTCTCTCACACAACAGGATAATTTAGAAATCCCAATTAACCTAAACTGAATTTTTTGTGGTCTGGAATGAAACCAGAATACCTTGATAAAACCCAACGTGATACATGTAGGATATGGAGACTAGACATTGCCATAAACCTGGAGGTATGGTTTCATGAAGGTAACATTGTCAAAAAGTGTGTTTTTTGTATAATTTGTCCTGTGTCCACTGGGCTTTTATTTTATTTATAGTCATAACACTAGACCTTTCAGTCACCTTAGCTCTAACTATAATATCCACCTACATTATTATTCTTTTCCTTCATTTATCTGTTGAAGCATATAACATTACCATGCCCACAATTACCGAAGGCGTAATATAGGGTGGTGTCAGCATCACAGCAATGCTGTAAACTGTTAAGTCTACTTTATGGGTCTAGAATTCTAGCCATCAGCCCATCAGCCCTGACTATCAGATAGGGTATGTTTTGTCCTGGCTCAGTGCAGTGGTTTAAGACAGAATTCTTAAACGCCCCCTTCTTCTCTTGCTGTACAATTTCTCTGCCAGTGAGCCTTAGTACATTGGATCATGTACATCTCCATATTTTAATCTCAGTAATCTTTGCTGTATTGTGGAAATTGATATCCTTTCCAGAGCTGGCTTCTTGATTGTTACTGTAGTTATTTTCAGGGTTTAGGGCCATTCTTAAATGTTGTAATGATGTCATACTGGCTCTTAGGAAGCTTTTGGATAATGGGTAGGACACATATGATCATTCTGGACCTTTCTACTGTATGATGTTGGCAGGAGGGTCCAAATAGTATTTGTTGTCATTAGGCCTGTCAAAGTTAAAGCATTACTGCAGGTGATTTGTTTCAAATGTATGATGAAATATTTTTTCTTAAATCACAATCATCAAATGTGTTGTTCGACACCTGTTGCTGTCCAAACTAGTGGTTTTTACACTGGCCTGTCCCAGTGAGAATGACACTTTTAAATAAAAATAATGAATTTCAGGTGTAAAGATTAGCTTTAATTGCCTAGTTTTTATATAAACATACAAGTAACTGAAAATTTGTTACACAAAAGTAGTCATATGTCAATGCTGTCCTCAATGTGACAGATGGTACGCTAAGAAGCATAAGCAAAAAATTTGGACATGAGCATCACTAGACTTTGCGCCCTAGGAACCAAGTTACTTAAACTATTGTATAACATTCCAGTAATTATTTACCGCTCTGATGCTGATCTTTCTGATCACAACAAAGGTCATTATGATAGCAATTAATGAGAAGAATTCATAATTATTTGCAGAGGGTTCCTCTAGAGTGCTTCATTTCTTGCACAGTTTGGCTCAAAACTAATCACCACATTGTTATCTCATAACAGGCCTAAGTTTTCAGTTTGGAATTTTTCTGTCCACCCATTTTAGCTGTAGACCGTCCTCAATAAATTGTGTCACAAAGACACTGTGATGGACAACATGCAGAGCGGGCATCCTGGTTAGGAAGAAGTATGGTTCCTTAACCAGAACGGAGGCCACTCCTATGCCACCTCAAGGAACAGGGCAAACAATATCCTATCATGCCTACAAGACCGGCAGGGGATGCCAGTGCCAGAATGGATATACAGTGGAACCTCGGGTCACAAACGTCTCGGACCACGTATAAATCGGGTTACAACCAAAAAGTTCGCCAAACTTTTACATCTGTTCACTACCACACAGTCGGGTGACGAACAAGCCAGTTTCACTTCTGGTTCATAAGCGGCGATGATTTCCGTACGTGTTCAGTATTTCCCTGTGCATTCCCTCTGCAGCGAGTGAGCAAGAAAGCGAACGAGAGAAAGAGAGAGCGCGAGAAGACAGTTAAAGAAGGCAGTAAGGCCGAGAAGGCAGTTAAAGAATGCACCGTGCTTGTTTTTAAAGAGACTGCTTTGAGCATTGTTTTAATGTCGTATTTAATGAAGACTTTTTTCTATTGGATTTTAACCTCCACTTCACTTCTGTTTTTATGGGATCATTTATTTATTGAAGGATTCTGAAAGCACTGCACTTTAATTTGGACTTTGTTTGTGATTGTTGTTTTGTTTATTTTAATAAAAGCACTTGGCACTTTTTGCACTATCTGATTGCTCTATTGTATTGCCTCACTGTCGTGCTCATCGGTAACGTTACTGACAGTGACGGGCTTAAGGGCTCCCGGAAGCGAGATAGGAGCATGCAGTGAACCCACATCTTCACAGACTTTACCTCAAAGCTGTAATCTCCTCTCCACCCAGTTCCTCCTCACTTCCTTCATGCCAGAACTTGACTCATGCAAGGTTAGTTTTCTTGGTTGTTTATGGTTAGTTTTTGTATAAAAGTGTGCCTCTTTATATTCCTTGCTTTGTATCCAGTAAATACAAGGTATTGTCAATATACAAACAACCCAATTGTCCTTCATTCACTCAGAATAGAGAAACTATGTAGGAAGCACTTCAAGTTAGATAATATATTACCTGTGGGACCTCTACATGATAACCACCTTTGTCCACCCTCTCAAACTCACACAGTTTTTAATGTTTGGAAAACATGGGATCAAATCATTTAGAGATTCTTATATAAATGATGTTGTTGCATCCTATGAACAATTACACTCTAAAT
Source organism: Polypterus senegalus (assembly GCF_016835505.1). NCBI lineage: Eukaryota > Metazoa > Chordata > Cladistia > Polypteriformes > Polypteridae > Polypterus > Polypterus senegalus. The sequence continues at coordinate 69,366,595 of NC_053171.1, read as the reverse complement.
TTAGTTTCCCAGTAATACAATTTTTCCACTGTCTCCAAATTAGAAACATTGCTAAACAAAATCTGCCCAATTTTCCTCACCCCCCCCCACCTATTTCTATTCCAGAAGAGATATGAATCAGTCTTGAAGACTCAGGCGGAATTTCTATAATATACAAAATCATTTTAAAGTCCATTCCTTTTAAAGATCCCAAAGTACCGTGGGAAAAGAATTTTACTCAACATTTCAGAAAAGGAGTGGAAGACAGCCATGCACAGAATTCACTCGTTATGTCAGTGGGTAACTGATGTTATATACTGTGTGAAATTGGAAAAAATCTAATTCTCTCTTATAGGATCTGTTCATAACCTTTTTAAAGCCTGTCAGGATCAAATCAATAATATTTTAGAATAAACACTTATACTGGGCAGAAAGACTCCTTTCCCTCTTTACTACTCTCAAAAGCTTTACTCTGGCTGTTAGCCTTTCTCTCTTGGGTGGGGGTTGAATTGAATTTAGTTTTCTTAAGTTTGACTTGATTGTATGGAATGTTACATGCTTTAAATAAATTCAATTAAAGTTTAATAAATACATAAATAAAGGGCCTGTTGGTTTTACAGGAATCTAACCCAAGTCTCCACACCAGCTGCTGTTCAGTTCCATTGCTCAGTCCTGCTGTGAAACTCCACCCTTGTCTCTCCCTTGATAGTTCTCCTCTACCATGTCCATCACCCACACCAAATCGAAGTCTTCCACTGCCCGCATTGATTGTTAGGGAACATCTTCCTCTCACTTCTATACCAGTTTGAGCCATTCCATGCTAGGAGGGAACTTATTTGGAACCACACACCAAGATTGGTGGATTTTTGTGAGTGGTCTCCCTCTCACCCACTCCACTCACACAAGCATTCTTCACAGCTGGTCTGTCTGTCTCTCTGAGCTCAAAAGTGCAAGAGTTTTAGTTTGGGTGAACTTAATTTTTGTACCATTTTTAGAAAGACTTTAGAAATTGGCAGTCTAAGGCAGAAGAATATGCAATGAAGAACAAAGATGAATTTTAACAATTATTAATAATGTACATGTACAGGTATGTGACATTGCATTTTTGTGTTATTAATATTATTCAACAGCAGAAAGCTATTGTTTCAGACAGAGTTGTTTCAATGTTTGGTAACCTTCATCTTTCATTTTTAAAATATATACAGGAATAGTTTGAAGTTATGAGCAGAACTGTACTTAAAGTTATCAAAACTGGAACCTGATGTTAACAATGGTGAGCCTAAAACGTAAAGATGCACAACCTTCTCAATTGACTTTTGAGCTATTTTCCTCTTTTTTGACCTTAAGTCATACAGTATGTAATTTGAGTTACTTTTTTGTTAGTTTTGTAAATTAAAAATGCAGAAATTTTAGGCTTTCTAATGTTTATTCTTTATCAAACCATACTAAAGTTCTTACATTAAAAAATAATTAAATAGAAAAGTAAAGAAAAACTAAAAGACTTACACAACCACACAGAAAACTCTCTGTAATATCTTGCAATAAGTTGCAATATTAGTTGGAGTTACCACTTTTAGTTGTGCCTGGTAAGAGCTCGGTACTTAGTATTTTAAAATTTAAAGAAAATGGTAAATCAAAATGTTTCAATTCCAGGAGATGGTACATCATGAAAAACAGCTGAAAACCCTTGACCCAGATTTATCATGTTACGTTTGCTTTTTGAGATGCGGCATTTATGACACATATGTGTCAATAGTCTGGTTTGGATGAGCATTTGCTTTGATTAATAGGTCTACTATTATACAATTTCTCTGAGATACTACAGTAGATTATGCTCAGAGGCCCTGACCAGATAGTAGAGCATTCTGAGGGGCTTTGACTTAAGATTTGGGAGTACTGGGTCTAAGCTACTCCGTTAACAATGGCCATGAAAGATGTTATGATGCTTGTTTTCTGGTTAGTCCCACTTGGTCATCTGCTGCCGCAGACCAATTTTCTATCTGCTTGTCCTAGTATCCATCCATATTCTGAACCCTTCCTTCTTACATCCTTTAAAATCCAATGCTGTGTATATGTGTGTCAGTGTTCAGCTTATAATGTGCATTTTGATATTAACTGTGTCCCAGAGATTCTTAAAAATGCTATTAATGGCTATGTCCTATCAATCAGTAATTTTTCTGAACACATTTTACCATTACAGAATTATGGAGAACTTCAGCTACCCTAAGAGAAATGCACACTAGGTAGAAACACCCCCTCATGGGTCTGTGGGCCGTCATAGGATACTCTCACTCATAAGGAAATACATTTATAGTCACAGATTATTCTAGTACTCTTGTCTTTGGGATGTTTTCCAAAATGGGTATTTAGAGAAAAACTTTCCACTTTCTGGGAGAATGTGTAAACATAGAGGGGCATAAATTGGAAAAAAAAAGTCCTGTGGATTTAGAGTTGCCCATATATCTGGACCCTGAGCTGCTAAAAGTTCCGAACCTTTTTATTTTTTCAACCTGTGCAGATCTTTTCTTATGTTCATATACAGTACATACATTTTTCATCTATTTATCCATTATCAGTTAGTCAGTGTGTAGTTTTTACCTTGTGCAGTAGGCATTATCATGATAATCTATCTTAACAGGGCTGGGGGATGGAGGGGCGGGGTTGTGTACAGTTTGTCCATTTTCTAAACCCAACTTAGATAGTTTAGCTTTAGGAGATATTGAGCACAAGGCAGGAACAAACTTTGCGGCACATATTGTTACCCTCAGGTAATTTAGAGTCACCAGATAACCTAACACAAACACTTTTTGAGGTATTTATTTTATATTTCTTTGTTCTTTTGCTACCCGTATGAAAATTAAAATTGATGGAAGGCATTACGAGGTATATGCTGTATATGCTAAATGTCTGCTTTCACCGTCAACATCTTAATGTTCTGCTAATTTATACTTCCATTAATTAAATATTGTTTGATTTATTTCACATTGTGGTAGAAAAAGGCCAATGTACCGCTGGATCAAAGTAGCCTTACTTCTCCTTTCACAAGAGGCTGTAAGCTGTTCTTAATACAGACTATGGTTTTTCGGGGTGAATGCAGGCACTGTTCAGTCCACCTGAGCTCATGGAGATTAGCTTGTTGCTGAGTGACTGTGCTGTGCAGACTGCAGCTGCAGCACTCAGTAGCAGTGGGTGTGGTGATGAAGGTTGTTAAGTACCTGTTTGTGAGCCTCGGAAGTTGGAGCTTGTAATTTGACACCATTGCTGCTGTTGGGTTTTCCTCATCGGCCCTGGCCTAGCTGCATTCCTGCCGGAGTAGGCGGTGTCCTTTTCTCCTAAGCCACTCAAGGGCTGGCATATTTAAGAAGTATAGTTCCAACTGGAAAGCTGTAAGGCAGCCAGCAACAGCAAAGCAGCGTCAGCACGGAAAGAGACTTCCTCAGTGACTTGTCGGTGTGGTAATTCATTGTGATTTGTTCCTGGGGCCCAGAAGCACAAGGTGCCTTTTCTCAGGGAGATTAGCTACGGAGCACTCTTCATGTTTTTTTCTCCTGTGTTATCAGAAGAGTTTTCTAGTGTTTCTGAAGTTTAAAAGCAAGACTTGGAAGTGCCTCATCTAGTGAAGCTGGACTCGGGATATCCTGCGCAGTAATGTGCCCAAGCTGTGTTTTGTTGGAAGGATTACAAACTGGACTTGATTTGAAAGGCAACATGCAGGACAGGGAATAATCAGACTTAATAGGTTTAAACTGACAAAGGCCCTTTGTTGAGTGAATCGAGAAATGTAGTTGGATGAATTGGTCTAAGTACAGAGAAAAGACTTTGGTTTTGATGCCTCGTAGTGAGTGTGCAGCACTGCCTCAATATGGTTTAAATATTTTGCCACGTCCAACATATGAAAAGTAAGGATTTTTTAAAAAATTGACAAACATTATTATTAAATTGAAGACATAGTATTGAGCCTCACTCTGATGATGGATGATAACTTTGCTTGACAGTTTTCTGAACCTGAATCTGAAAATGGACACCACCAGTACCTTGGCAGATAGCACTGATGCTATGGGAGCTCAGAATGTTGAGGCAAAATTTACGGGAAATCCTCAGTCGATATTTAAGAAATTTTCAACAATGTTTGCTCGAGGTGGAGCGGACAAAGCGGAAGACTCGGCACAGACGGGGACAACAGCTGTGCTTATGTCATTCCGTACTCTGCCTGAGAGCTTGAACGGTGACAGTCAAGATGGTAATTTAAACAAAAATCTGGATCCCAGAGTGAACAGCCATTCCGAGATGCAACCGGAAACTCCACTGACACCTGCATTTCATGTGGATGATTCAGGCGAATCAGATCTTGTTCGTGTGACGTTGGTTCAGACCACTAGTGATACAGAATCTGATGAGGACGAAAACAGTGACTTAATAATGCCAAGCAATGTACCCACTGATTCACACAGTACCTCCTATGAGAATACGGATAGGAATGGAGCAAACATGTTTGCAGGAACACATCTAAATCATAATGATGCTGATACATTTGTGACTTCTGTAGATATTGCACTTCCAGTCTCAGAAATGGAGCTTAAAATCAGTCTGAAGAAAGCAGATGATGCCATTCCAGTCGGTGAAGAGGAAACAAGTTCACCTGGAGTGGATGGCAGGGAGGGTAAATTGGTGAAGGATCCTTTTGTGGTGAACACAGCATTTAGTGTTCCTGCTAACATAGCCAATGTGCCTCTCACCACTAGTGTTACACATTCTGATGCAGAACTAGGAGATACTGAAGGCCTGTCTGAAAATGGCACTGGTGACATATGGTTGGAAAGTGACAGCAACACAGAAGATGATGGAAAGAGCAAACTCCATGAGCTAATGGGTGAGGTACTTGCTAAACAGTTACATGGTGATGAAAATGAAGACATTCCATTTATTGATGATTTGGTTCAACATTCTGACTCTTTTGCGATGGCTGATGTGGAGAACTTAAGCAGTGTTACAACAAAGAAAGAAGAGGATTTTCATAGGTTCTCCCCTTTAACAAAATCAGATGTTGCTTGGGATAATGAAGATGGCCTTACTAATGGCAAAATTTCAGAAGAGAAAACAGAATTTCAAAATACCCTACAGGATGTACAGCCTATTGGCAGCGATCAGAGTTTAGCTTTAAGTCCCACAACACCAGATACTCCAGTAAAGTTCCCACACAGAAGCATCAGTCCACAACTTGGCACTCCTGAAGACAAAGGTTTCCAGCTGCCAGCCCTGTTCAGTGGTCTGCGGGTATTGAAAAAGGGGGCCACTGGTGAAGACAGAGAAACCATTGCTGAAATCAAATCTAGAGACAGTGACTTGGCTCTTCTGAGCCTAAAAAAGACAGTCAACAAAGTCCGGACTACACCTGAAGGTCTGCTACAGAAACAGGAGCAGAGAAGCAACCGCGAGCCTAAAAACATCTTTCTGGGACACCTAAGCCAGTTGTTTAACTTAGAAAAAAAGGATGTTCCAGACGAAGAAAATGGACAGACATATAACAAAATGGAGAATGATGAGGCAAATGTGGACACAGTTTCTCCTGTGGAAGAGAGCACTCCGCAAAGTATGGAGACAGCTTTTGATGCATTCAAATCATTTTTTACACCAAAGCCTCATAAACGGAATAAAACGGATGGATTAGACTTGGATGCTGTGAAGAAGAAACTTAAAAATGACAAGGATGCACTGAAAGCCATATTTGAGAAGTCCAAATCAAGAAACCCATCCATTGAAAGAGGATCTGATGATAAATCGGTATGTATACTATGCTGTTTTCCATTTACCTCTGTAGTCTAGTCTCTGTGGCAAGTGGCACCTGTGTTTGATTTCTGGACCAGGAGCCGTGCGTCTAGTTTCTGTATTCACTCAGTGTCTCTAGTTTTTTCTTTTCTCAAGAGGTTCCAACTTTCTTTTGCATTTAGGAGACATTAGGTTAACTAGTCACTCTACATCAGACAGGTGTGTTGAGTATATATGTGTGTGTGAGTGTGCTCTGTGTTTAACATCCCATCCAAAAACAACAACATTTATTACTATAGTACATTTTTATACACAAAATATGCAGCTCAAATTTAAGTGCTTTACAAGATCCCAGAGAAAACATTACAAGAAAAAAACAATAAAACTACATAAGAATAATAATTTATAAAAAGCATGCAAAAAGTAAAGTAATACACATTGTGGAAGATCAGCCCAGCTACAGACAGACACAGACTCACAATGTCCCAAAAACACACACATTTCTTTTCCTTTTAACACACAACACAGTGCACAGATCACCTCAATAAATTTGCAGTCCTTTTCTTTCTCCTTATTTATCTGCCACCTCCTATCCTTTCCTCTCCAGCTCTGTTCTCTGCCTCCCAACTCCAGCTCCCCAAATGGAGTGAGGTGACCCCTTTTATAATGCATCCGGATATGCTACAGGTGCTCCCTAATGCTTTTCCTGCAGCACTTCCTGGTGTGGTGGAAATGCGGCTACGGTCGCGAACAGGATTGAGCTTCCAAGCTTCAGTCCCATGGCCCCGATGCAAACTGGGTGGCTGCCCTCTTTCTTCCTGGGGTAAATATTGCCTTTCTCCCGGTCCTTCCGTTCTCCACTCATCCCGGCCGGGCAGGGGTCCCTGCTGTCCGCCACAACACATAAAACCAATATGTAATTAATCCAGTGTTAGTTCCTGCCTTCTTCCACCTTAACATTTGGCTGTTATCCTACATTGGACAGAATTAGTTTAAATGAATGTACAGTATGTGTATATGTACCTTTTATTTATGTATAATTTAATTTGTTTAGCACTGCTGCCACACACATCAAGTTTCCTGGGTTCACATCTCATTTTAAATAATTGTCTGGAGTTTGCATGTTCTCCCTACATCTGTGTGGGTTTTTTTCCCACATGCCCTAAGATAGGCTGGTACTCTTTGCAGATATATTTCATTCCTAATACCTGATTCGGCCAGGGCAGGTTCCAGTCCTTCTGATTCTGAACTGGATAAGGCTATTACCAATAGATGGATCTGACACTCAAATTTGTTATTTTCAATATAATTAACTTTTTTTTTTTTAAATAACACAGGATTGATGTGGCCAAAACAGGCAACAGTACAGCACAGGTTGTACTTTAAAGTTTTAGTAATTCAGAAAGCAGCTGATTAAAGGTGTTTTCACACCTAGTTCATTTGGTGTGGGGTTTTCAAACTCTGGTGTGATTTCCACAAAAGTCCAGTTTGTTTATGTAAATGTGAAGATGCCAAACACACTCTGGTAAGGGTGGTCTCGGTGCAGTACCAAGCAATCCCTGGAGTAGACTCGCTTGAGACACGAATGTGATCCGATGTGGGACTGACCTAAATACTCTGCATTAGGGTGCTGTGGTAATCGTGGTAAGAGTCTGCTGTCTTTAATTAGGGAATCTCATTCAAAGCATAAGGCGTTTTGAGTTAACATTGAGTATTAAATGCAATGAAATAAAAAAATAACATGCATAGGCACAAATGAGGCACAGTTTGCGTAAAATGACTCGCACTATTATTTTACCAACCACAGCAACTCAGGAAACTGAGTCACGCTAACAGCCTCTTGCGTGTGTGATTGGACAGCAGTTAAAAAAAAAAAAAAATAGTGTAACTTCACTTGTGATTGGGTCAAACAAAATACATGTAGAGGTAGTAAGAAACAAATAGTTGTGCCCTGGTGAGACCAACGATCAAACCCACTAATCTTACACCACGAAATGTATGTACTCAAGTGGGATGTCTTTTTAATGTGCACACTCACTGTGGAAAACGTGAGTTTTAACCAAGCATTCCAAAACTGAAATTATTACCAGATATTTACAAGAGTTCAGTAGAAGTGTGAGTTTAGATAAACTATATTATGGTTACATCCATATGGTGGATGCTAAGAAATAAATATGCAATATTATCATATAGTTAAATGAAACTTGCTTGATGCCTCTGTTGTCGTAAAACTGTAGCACATCAGTGTGTGCCCTCAGCCGAGCTTGCCTTATTTTATACACTCGGCTGTTTCAAACGTGTCCTTTTCATACCAAGTGTACTATGCATAATTTTAAAGTATTTTCTATTTCTGGGGTCTCCAACTCTGGTCCTGGTGTACCAGTCCTGAGCACTGTGCAGGTTTTCATTCTAACCCTTTTCTTAATTAGTGACCAGTTTTTTCTGCTAATTGACATCTTCTCCCTTCATTTTATTTAACTTGGTCCTCTGAACTGAAAATGAAATGAGATGTGAAGTGAACCAACAGATGACCAGCTAAATCAAGGCTTCAAACTCTAACCAATTTCTCTTCAACCAGTTTCTTATTTATAAGCTGATTCTTGTTAATTAAACCAGTTATTTAATTTCATGGCTTGTTGATGATCTCATTCTGCCATAGTAGATATTTTTAAAGAAATTTTTAATAGTTTCTTTTTTAAGAGCACCGTCAAAGTGTTTTGCAGACCCGAGCAATCAACATTACTGAGACCTTCGCCACTCATTTATTTTCAGATATTGTATGGTGAGCACTGATTCTGGTTATGTGTTGCCATGTTTTGTTTCTCATTATTGTTTGTCTGCTAATTAAGGATCAAAATATTTAAGGGCCTGAGTCTTAAACTGCAAGTCAATCAAAATTAATGCAAAAGAGTCAATTAGCTGCATAAAACCGGTCACTAATTAAGAAAAGACTGAGAATGTAAACATGCAACCACAGTAGTGCTCCAGAACCAGAGTTGGAAATCCCTGTTCTAGTTGTTCAATAATTGGCATTTTTGCTCATAGACCTGTGTTTGGTAAATATGCCAGATTATTATGGGAAATGCAGCAGAGTACAAACACAACTGGTGCTCACCCTCCATGATATATTTTTCCTACGAAAAAATGTTTTCTGCCCAATAAAAGGAAGTCCACAAAATGCACACAATGATATGTTTAATTTGCAATGTAAATCACAACTGAACTACTTGAAATTTAAACAAAGTAACAATTGACTAAAAGTGTTTTTATTAGGTAATCATTTTTCTTTTTTATATGTCCTTTTGAAACACAAGGGGAGACCCTGCTGCCTCTTATGGTTGACAGACAATTTAGACATAGCCGAGAGTGCAGCATTCTCTAAACAATATAGTGATACATATGGGGCTGCCTTTAAGAGATCAGAAATGTTCTCTGGGCTTTCCGGCCCCAGGTCAGTGTTGAGTAGTGCAATTACTCCATATGCAACTTGTAAGCACTCTGTCTTAGCAGTCCCAGGATTTTGGAGGGACTTAGGGGTCATTCTAAAAAGCTGTGAAAGTTAAATCTGGTCCATTTTAAAGCTCATTTTCCTCCCAAATCCCAGAATATCTGGGGTGCATGTGGGTTTATGTGATTGTGTGTTATGCCAGGCTGTCAAGACATTCCAGAGATGACAACATAGGCTACAGATCCCCAGTACTATGTAGTAGAGAAAGCAGATTTAGAAAATATTTAGAGGGAAAAAAACACTTGTTGATAGACTATTGATAGACTGAAATTTCAGCCTTCATTGCTGAAATAGCAATAACCAAATGACAACAATATGAAAACAAAACACTATAAAAACAAAACCATCAGGAAACCAACACAACTATAAACATGACCAGAAGTAGTTGTTACCCCAGAAGGACCAGAAGAAGTTGTTGGCTACTCGCATACAGAGAGTTAATTCACCAGGTGATGGCCATTCCAAGGGTGCTTTGTGGGAGTAAGGTCAGGAGAGAAAGTCTAACTAAGACAGTATTTGTACTCTGGCATTCACTTCTCAGGACATCTGTGACCACAGCAGCCTAGTTTGGCCTGGCATTATCCTGTTTTAGGGTCATACATCTAGAAGGCTTTAGCAGAGTACTTGTGAGTAAGTGGTTTACTGATGGGGGCTCTGTATCTACAGGTTTTAATTATGATTTCACAGATGGACTAATCTGATGTGGCAACCAGATCTCGAAAGGGCATCTTGGAAGGGCATCTGGTTGTCTTCTGAAAACTTGTCAAACTTAGTGGAAAAGCATAATCCATTGTTTGGCAACACTGCCACTTGACATGCTTACTTACAACATGGCAATGATCTTTGCTTCAGGTGACATGCAGTATAGGCGCTACAGAATGCACAGAAAACTGACATAAATCTGTCATTTGTCTTGCTTTAATCTTAAAGTGACCTGATGTGGCCTTGGTGTGCCTGGACCTCGTTGTCTAAAAGTGCACCTTTAAAAGCTTTCATGCATCTCATAAGTTGTAGTGCCTCACTGCATAAGCAAGACTGCTGGTAATAGTGTCTAAAACAAAGTGACACAAACCATATTTAGAGTATTCTCATTCCAAAAAATATTGTGTTTGTTTTTTTTTCCATCGTTTTAGATAAATGAATGAAGGAATCATTAGCCAAGAGGTACATATTCCTTTGAAGTGTTTCAGTATGAAGTTTTATAACTACCTACTTTCTGTGAGCAGTACCCACTGGCTTATTCCAGAGCCAATTTGCTGAAAGTCAGATATACAAAACTACTGAAAAGAAAACAGAAAGCATATAACAAGCTGTTTGCAAGCACTGCTACCCTCCCCCACAGGTTTTGCATTGTTTTAAAGGCCAGGTGACATTTGGTGACTTGCTCCAGGTGTGTGATGCTTAGCAGCATCACACTCAACCTTTAATTTAGCTGCTGCTTAATTAGCTTTCCTGTTTATCTGATTTTGCATTCAGGCTTGTCTGCATTCTGTTATTTTACTGGCCCATAATTCACACATGTGGGAGGGGGATATGTTTAACAAATTAAGAATGTATGTGTTTACACTTTCAGAGCATTTTTCTGTGCAAAGGTAGACATGCTTTTTTTACTTAAACAATTGGAACAGTCTGCCCTCAGATGCCTCAATTGTGTGATGTGCCTAGTGGTTTTAGAACTAATATACACTACATTATATGTAGCATTTATAGATTATGTATACTTGTGTGCTTAATGTTTGTAGAAACTGTATACTTTACATATGTATTTCAACAGAAGAGTACCACCTCGTTGTTTTCCATCCTGTAGTGACAAAGCAATCTAAAATATCAGTAAAACCAAACACAGGAGACAGGAACAGCCAACAGCATAATATTAAACAAGGCAAACAACCACTTTGTGCCAACTTAAACAAGTCAGTTAGATTTTTACTTAACCCTATTCCAGAAAATTAAAGGCAAAATCTTTCTTCTGCTGTTGGTTCTCTGGTTTCTCGCTACCTTCTTGCCAGATTAGCCTTTGCTGCAACTGACCTACTGTTCCCAAGATTCATTTGACCTCTGGTTCAAGGTAGCCTTTAAATGTCTACTGCACTTTGTCCTCTGCTATCCCTGCACTCGCATCTATAGTTAGGAATAGCCTCCTAATTTCTCCTGGAATAGCTGCAGCCATGCTTAAAATTAATCATCTCCACTTGATCTGGACTGTGTAACACAGAGAAAGATGTCACTTATTCCATACTGGGTTTCTCTTTTTTTATTTTAATAACATTCCATACAAGCAAGTCAAGTTTAACAATAACAAATCAACCCCCACCCCCATTAGAAAAAGAGCAAGGTAAAAATTTTAAACTAGTAAAAATAAGTAAATAGATAAATTAATAAATGAATAAAAATAGATAGAATAAAAAAGAGGGGAGATTTTCTGCTTCCTCAATTTAATTGCTTCTTCCAAAATGTAATTGATTAGATTCTGCCAGATTTTGAAAAAGTTTTGTACATATCCTAAGTGAAAATTTGATTTTTTCCAATTTCAAATAGTATATAACATCAGTAACCCACTGACTTAAAAGAGGAGATTTAGGATTCTTCCAGTTGAGCAAGATAAGTCTACATGCTAATAGTGAAGTAAAGGCAATCACAAGTTTTTGTCCTTCTCTTCTTAAAGCCCATCTGGACGTATCCCAAACACAACTCTTAATGGGTTAGGAGAGATAGTGACACTCAGGCTGTCTGTTAGGCATTCAAAGATTTTTGTCTAGACTGATGTTAATTTGTTGCACGCCAAAAACATGTGACCCAGTGAGGCTGGAATTTGACTGCAACGTTTTCAGGTTGGATCTTGGCCTGGAAACATTTTGGACAATTTTAAACGAGACAGATGTGCTCAATATATAATTTTAAGTTGAATAATTATATGCTTTGCACATATGGAGCTCAACTGAATTCTGTGCACTGCTGCCTTCAACTCCTTTTCTGAGATGTTAAATAGAGATCCTTTTCCCAGTGTACTGTACTATTGGATCTTTGAAAGGGAGGGACTGTAAAATGTTTTTATATATTACGGAGATGCTGTCCGAGTCCTCAAGACTGATCAATATTTTTTCCGGCATAGAGGTAGGTGGGAGGTGAGGGAAATTGGGCAGGTTTTGTTTAACAGAGTTTCTAATTTGAAGGTAGTGAAAGAAATGTGTTGGTGGAAAGTTAAATTTGAAGTGTAATTGTTTGTAGGTTGCAAAGATGTTGTCTATGTACAGATCTCTAAGTGATCTAACCCCGAATGTTTTCCAGACCTTAAAAATTGTGTACGTTTGAGAGGGTGGAAAAGGTGGTTCATGTGCAGAGGTGCCACAGATAAAGATATGAGATAATCTGTCCTCTTAAGAAAGCCTTCAGGTTTTCTTTAAGTGTTCCTGCAGAAACCTCTGATGTATTTGTCTGTTAAAAAAAAAAAAGTTGATTTGCTTGGATATAAATTCTGTACAGTTCTTATCTGCTAATAAAAGTGGGTTAAAACACCAGCTGTGAGATGAGTATGTGGGGCATAATGATTTTAGCTCCATGATCGATGGGGCATGGTCAGAGATAACAATAGCATCATACTTACAAGATTTAATCGTAGCCAAGAAATTGTTATCTATTAAGAAATAATCAAACCTTGAGTAGCAGTGATGCACTGGTAAGTAGAAGGAATAAGCTCTTGAGTTTGGGTTTAGATATCTCTAGGGGACTGATAAGTTGTGATCGGTTACAAACTGTGTATTTGTCTTTGCAGTGTTAGATGTACTTGCCCCTGTGGCAGGAGACCTATCTAGGTCTGGATTTAAAACTCAATTGAAGTCCCCAGCCATTATAATTTTATGAGTTGTTCACATTGGGATTGGATGCAAATATGTTTTGGATGAAGTCTCTAAAATCCACATTGGGTGTGTAGATATTTATCAAAATCACTTTACAGTTACATAAATTACCCATGACAATCACATATCTCCCTTCAGGATCAGATACTACATCTGATACTACAATTGAGATTGTAGTATGTATAAGAGTTCCCACACCTCTAGTTTTCTTTGTGAAGCTGGAATGGAATATTTGGCCAGTCCAGTGTCTATGCAGCCGAAACTGATCCTTGCCTAATAAGTTGGTCTCCTATAAAAATACTATTGTAGCATTTAGACCTGTTAGGTGAGAGAATAATTTCTTTCTCTTTAATGCGTGATTCAGACCTTTAACATTTCAGCTCATAAAGTTAACTGTTCGGTCATGGAGATATTGCTTCTGAATTTTTGTTGTAATTTTGTAGTCATAACTTAAGAATTACTTAAGTTTTACTTAAGTTTTACTTAAGAAAAATTTTCAATTTTTCCAGGAGTTATTGTCATGAAGCCTATTGTTACATTGGCTCTTATAATAATGAGGATTTAAAGGACAAATTAGAGATAGCTTGCTCTCTTTCTCTACGCTCCAATCCCCCTGCTCCCCCCATTTTGCCTCCCCACATGAGGCTGGACCCCACTTCACAAAGTCCCAGTCTTCTGACATACCTAGAGACAGAGCACGTCCAAACCAAAGCAAGCCCTCCAGCAGTGGCTTATAAGGATTAAAATAGAGATATCTATTGACAATCCAGTCCGATTACTATAAGCATAAAATATAATCTTAAACAGTCTTGAGAGACTAAACCCAGGGAACTGTGTTAAACAGCAGCCCTGGATAAGCATAGTAAGCCCGAATACAATAAACCAAGGGTGTAGTGTTACTGGGGTTCTCTACAGTCACCTGTTAGATTTAGAAACCCAAGAGGTTTCTTGGACATTTATCTCATTTTTGTTCGTTTGAAATAATTACTTTGGGGGCATCCTTGGCAGTTATAGAACTAGACTCATGCTATCATTTTGTTCTATGGGTATTACATGATGCTTCTGCCATGTCCATCTGATGTCTTATGCTTCTTTTCTGCTCCTTTGCCCCATGGCAACCAGAGTAGCCATTGGACTATTTATATATACTGCATCTATACAAGTTCAAATATGTATACAATGTGTTTTTTTTTTGGATACAACATATTCACCACTTGTTCACTTTGGATGTACATAAAACATATCATTGCACTTAGCAGTAAATTGTCCAGTGCGTTTCCTTGCTAATATAATGGGAGAAAATGTTTATGAAAATGAAGTGACTATAAGTACATTTTTAGTTTTTGGATGAACTTTTCCATTTGGTGTGGCTACTTGTAAGAGATTATGCTAAGTACATGAGCAGAAGTAAAAACATGTACAGTTTCAAGTTGCTTTATGACTTAGTGTGTCAATACAACACCTTCACTCTGATTATGTATTCATTTAAGGAGTTGCCTGTGATGAATGGATAGTGATGTATGAAAGAGTTGGAGGTGGGGTGGGAGGGGACAAGCCTAAAGGGTCTCTTTAAAGAGACCATTACTCCTACTTGTTATGAACTAGAGGGATCCTAAGCAGAAAATTCTGAAATATCTCCAAAAAACATGAAACACCAAAAAACAAGGGCAAAAATTGAATCTTTATAAATAAAAGGATTTAAATTTCACACAGCTGTGTTTAACAAAAATAAGTTTAGAGGAGCACAAAGGCACAGAAGGCAATGCCTTCAAAGGAAGTAATCCCAGAAGCAGATTAAGTCCCAAAACACAAGGAAAAGAATGGTTGAAAAACAGAGTAAATGGTTCAAAAGTACAGAAATCTTAAAAATAATGTAAAAAGACAATAAACACACTTGCTCTTGCATGATTTTGCTCAAAAATTAATCAGCACATAGTAGTCTCATAACAGGCTTAAGCTTTGAGTTTGGTATTTTTCCATCTAGCCATTTTAACTCTATACTGTCCTCAAGAAACTGTGACAACACAAATATACTCACACCCATCATCAAGATATCAATGTTTTTGGTATCAGGGGACCTTTAAATGTTGGGATCCATTGAAAATCAGAGATCAAAATGTTTGATGAATCTAAAGCTTTTGCTCTTCCCCTATTGAAAATAAGTAATGGTGGGGGAGGGCACAAATCAATAGGCATAAGTGACACATTTGAACCCCACCCAACCTTGGCTGAAAGATGACAACACTGGTGAATGACAGACCAATGGGTAGATAGGGGCTGCCATAAGTATCTGTATCTGCAGTGGGTGGCATACAGGCAGACCTCAAAGTGATTATGACCAACAGGAGTTTGTGGTCTCCTAAAGACCATTAGTAAAGTTAGCACTGATATTGGGAGATAACCAGTTTATCCCACAGATGTGAAGTATGGTAAGGGCACTATGCAGGCCAGTCAAGTTCTCTCACACGAATCTCAGCCATTTCTTTTTGGACCAAACTATGTGCACAGTGGGTGGCATTATGTTGAAACAAAAAAGAGCTGCTGAGATAAGCTGGAAACAAACAGTCCTCTACAGTGTCATTGTATGCTTTAGCATTAAGATTTCCCTTCACTGAAATCATGGAGCCTGGAACAAACTATTATTATTGCTCAGATTTGGTACTATGTATTCAGGCAGGTAGCATTCACATGACACTCACAAAACCCAGATTCATATGTCAGTCTGCCAGATGGTAAAGCATGCTTCGTCACTCCAGAAAATTTGTTTCCATTGCTCCAATGCCAGTGTGCTTTACACCATTTTAGCCAATGCCTGGCATTGAACAAAGTGATTTTAGGCACATGTGTTAGTGTTCAACCATAGAAATCATTTTCATGAGGCTCCCAAGGAACAGGCAGTTTGGAACTCGGTCGTGGATGTTGCTGCTAAATATAGACAATTTTGTGCCCTCTCCACTTTAAGCAGTCTCATTTTGTGAGCTTGTGTGGCCTACCACTTTAGCTGTTCTTGCTCGTGGACACTTTTTCTTCACAATATCAACACTTACAATTAACTAGGACAGCTGTAGTAAATCATAAATTTGATTAACTGACTTTTTGTTAATATGACAGTGCCAAAATGCAAATCACTGAGCACTTCAGTGCAACCCGTTCCACTGCCAGTGTTTGTCTATCAAGATTACATGGTAGTAATGCTTGATTTTATGTACGTTAGTCAATGGGTGTGGCTGAACCCACTAATTAGCAGAGGCATCCACATGCATTTGGCCATGTAGTGTTTAACATTTTAAATGTGACATATGCATCAGTCTTGCCATTGTTCAACATGATGACAAGTGCTGTGCCAATTTAAGTCAAATAAGTCATCATGAGGCAGAAAAACAAGAATAAAACCATTTAAGATATCAGTAAAACCTTATTATTACCTAAATCAATGGTCTAATATAATGAAGAAGAAAGAACACAGTGGTAAACTCAGTAATCACAATGTGGTAGGCCAAGGAAGACCTCCATTGCTGATGAGAGAAGAATCCTCACTATAGTCACAAAAAAGCCCCAAACACCTGTCCAACAGATCAGAAACAGTCTTCAGGAGGCTGATGTGAGTGTGTGTGTGTCAGAGATGACTATTAGAAGACTTCATGAACAGAAATACATAAATTAACCTAACATAGTTAATCACTAGTTACCCACAAAAACAGGATGGTCAGATTACAGTTTGCGAAAAAAGGACTTCAAAGAGTCTGCAAATTCTGGAAAAAGGTCTTGTGGACAGACAAGACAAAGATGAACCTGCATCAGAGTGATGGTAGGAACAAAGTGTGGAGACAAAAACGGAACTGTCCAGGATCCAAAGCAGACCACCTCCTCTGTTAAACATGGTGCTAGGGGTTTTATGGCTAGGGCATATAAGGCTGCCACAGGTCCTGGCACACTTCTCTTCATTGATAATGGAATTGCTAACAGCAGTGGTCAGATGAATTCTGAGGTGCACAATAACATCTTATCTGCTCAATTTCCAGTAAATGTCTCCAAACTCATTGGACAGTGATTCATCTTACAACAAGGTAATAATCCAAACATACTGCTCATGGAACACACAAGTTTTTTTCAAAGTTAAAAATGGAAAATTCTTGAATGGCCAAGTCAGTCGCTCAATGTAAATCCAATTGAGCAGGCCTTCCATATGCTGAAGAGAAGACTTAAGAGAACAAGCCCCCAAAACAAGCTGAAGATGAAGATGACTACATTAAAGCCCTGGCAGATCATCACCAAAGAAGACTACTCTTAAGTGAAAGTTTGCAATCTGTGCTATTATCACATCTGAATTGTTTGGTTTATAATTTTAAACTGTGTAAAAGAGGTGGAAATCAAGGGAAAATGTGTCTTTGTCCCAAACATTATGGAAATAGACCCAGACAGCATGTAGATTTATTGTTTTTTTCTGTTTATTTCTTTTCTTTGATTTTTCTTTTGTTAGTATATTTTGGATTCCTTGGTATTTATTAGGTTAAGAGAGTTACCACAATAGCAATCCACTCATTCAACAAAAGTTGTTCTGTCTTGTGACAAACAATCGCTGCTAAGTCTTCTCTGATGTCATTGTGGAGTTTACTTTGATTGGCATTTCCTCATTGTGACAGTGGTTATATACTGCAGTATATTGGTATTTTTACATTCAGTGCCCCATGTTATTCAAATGCACAAAGTATTATTTATTTCAATTTTTTATTTGTTATTCAGTGAACAAGATGCCCAAATAATAATTCCAATGTAATGGTTACATATTATCGGAGCCAGTCAATCCATTAGGTGAATAAGGGCACTGTCATATAAGAGGTTTTAAAGTCTGATAATATTGATTACCCGCTATGGACACCAAGAAGTAATGTCCATCAACCCCACCTAGGGCTCCAAATGGGCTTTGACTGACATTGCATATAATAAATAAATCACAAATTCAAAGCATAATACTGAAGACTGATGATATTCACATGTCCAAAATGAATTAAACCATGTGGAGTAGCTAACCTGCTGATTTTTGCAGTGTGTAATTTAATGGACAATTCGTTTGCAATGAACATGCACCCTGTTACTTTCCTGTTGATGAGTTCTGTAGCCCTGCATAAGGCACAACAAAAACTTTACTTGAAGTATCATTGATCCATTCTCTGAATGATGATGGATGGATTAAAAGCCAGATTTCTACGTGACATCATCAAGTCCTTCCATGAGAACCCTAAATCCAAAGAGGACTGTTTCATTTATGCTAGGTAGAATGCCCAGAGGGGACTGGGCAGTCTAATGGTCTGGAATCCCTACAGAATTTATTTTTTTCTCTAGCCATCTGGAGTTTTTTTTTTTTGTCCACCCTGGCCATCAGACATTACTCTTATTCTATGTTAACTAATGTTGACTTATTTTATTTTTCTTACTGTGTCTTTTATTTTTCTATTCTTCATTATGTAAAGCACTTTGAGCTACTTTTTGTATGAAAATGTGCTATATAAATAAATGTTGTTGTTGTTATATACTGTGGAAGATGACAGGGAGTTGGATTCGTTTTTGGATTTTATTAAAATCAAATAACGCTCCATACAAATAAGTCAAGTTTTACAAGAAGTGAGCTGGGCCAGCAGAGTAAAACGTTATGCTAGTAAAAATAAGTAAATAAATAAATTAATAAAAATAGAGTAAAAAAAAGAGGGGAGAGAATCTGCTTCCTCACTTAAAATGCTTTTTCAGGGACTTGAATTCTGTCTTGCAGTTAGCACTTAAAGACAGTAATAAGTCTTTATAGTTTATACTAGCAAAAAACCTGCGCTTCGCAGCGGAGAAGTAGTGTGTTAAAGAAGTAATGAAAAAGAAAAGGAAACATCTTGAAAATAACGTAACATGATCATCAATGTAATTGTTTTGTCACTGTTATGAGTGTTGCTGTCATATATATATATATATATATATATATATATATATATACACACAGATATACAGATAGATAGATATAGATATATACATACACACACATTATATATACAGTATATATATCTATATCTATATATATATCTAATATCTATATATCTACAGTATATCTATATCTCTCTCTCTCTCTCTCTCTCTCTATATATATATATATATATATATATATATATATACTCATACATACTGTACATACATACACACACATATTATATATATATCTATATCTATATATATATATATACTATATATCTATATATATCTATGTATATATATATATATATATATATCAAAATACCCGCGCTTTGCAGCGGCAAAGTACTGCCTTAAAAGTTTTATTAAGAAGAAAATTAAGCCTTTTTAAACTGAGGGAAAATATACAAATAATTATTTGTTAAGGATCTCTTTGTATACCACATTGTGAGTTCGGCCCTCCGGTTGTAATATAACCAAGCTGTGCGCTGAGCTTACTCTTAAGCATGCAACGTACTGCTGGCCATGTGAACAGTAATCTTGTTTCAAATTTCACAGCTTGGATTGCTGCTGTCATAATCGGTTTGAGTTTCATGGTTTGTTTCAATTACGAGTACTAATAGTAATACGACAGTATTTGTAGGACTTGTGTTGAAGTGACATTCGGCATCTGTCAATCGTTGTAAGTATACAACCAGTTTCATCGATAACTTCACATCCAGCTTTTGAGAGTTTAAACATTCATAAACATCAAAGTGTCCACTACTGAAATCGTCACCTCTGAATCTAAGATGTTTAAGAGGCATTGGCGGTTGTCCAAAGGTGTAAAATATTTGGCCATTTTGGTACACTTGAAAGCGACAACCGAACATTTCAGCGGCAGCCATCAACTCACATGCAGATGCATAGGTGAAGGGCTTAAGCATTTCACTCTTATAGTGCTCCTGTGTAGTATAATTATCTCCTGTACTGTCATCAGTCCACACCTTGAACCTGTCCCAGTCATTCAATACATAAGACACAATGTTTCTCCAGATATCAAGATTGAGCCTGATATGGCCGTGCAATATGTAACAAAGAGAATGGAAAAGATACAGTAGGTGCCATCTCCGGGCATGGAAACCACTCGGTAAGAGACAGTTCTTTGATCGATGGCGATTACCTCGATAGACATGTTAATGCGGGTACGGTTGGAATGATAAAGGAAATGTGTACCTGAACAATGTAAAGTAAGTCTAAAATACCTACACAATAACTATAATCGTAATAAATGAACAATAAAACAGCGGAGAAGCCATGGATTAAATAAAAAGGCTGCTGTTATCAGCAGGGAGACGTGAATCCCGTGGCGAAGCAAGAAAGGGAATGTAGAGACTGGAGTGACGGACGGCCTTATATAGGCAGGCAGCCAACAACGTGGGAGGCATTGGGATGGGGGACCCTATGCCGCCTCACACGGTGACTGAGCTGCAGGCTATGGACGCATATATGTACATAAGTAGGATTCAGTTAGCGCTTGGGAACCCGCTGCACAAATTTCTTGAAGATGGGCCCATAAGTAACAAAGACTGTTGAAAAGTTCAATATGGCGGCTGACAGTGGCGTCATACCACCGAAATAAGTATGTACATTGGTTTCGGTTAGCGCAGGGAAGCCGCCTACCAAATTTCGTGAAGATGGGGCCATGAATAAGAAAGTTCAACATGGTGGATGTTGTTGACCATTATGACCGTTATATGTAGAATTTCAAAATGAAACGTGCTTAACTTTTGTAAGTAAGCTGTAAGGAATGAGCCTGCCAAATTTCAGCCTTCTACCTACACGGGAAGTTGGAGAATTAGTGACGCTTTGCAAAATTCAATATGGCGGCCGACAGTGGCGTCATACCATCTAAATAAGTACGTACATCGGTTTTGGTTAGCGCAGGGAAGCCACCTACCAAATTTCGTGAAGATGGGGCCATAAATAAAGTTCAACATTGTGGATGTTGTCGACTGTTATCGACCGTTATGACCGTTACGTGTAGAATTTCGAAATGAAACCTACTTAAGTTTTGTAAGTAAGCTGTAACCTACACGGGAAGTTGGAGAATTAGTGATGAGTCAGTGAGTGAGTGAGTGAGTCAGTTAGGGCTTTGCCTTTTATTAGTATAGATGATGATATAGTGACCTACATATCAAAACCTATACCAGGCCAGTTGAGAGTGACCAGTCAACACATTATCTTGTCTTTGGATTAGGACTTCAGGGACTTTGAAAACTAGACTTTGTTATTTTACAAGGATTAAGTGGATAGAAATGGCAAGCTTTGTTGGGCTGAATTGCCAGTTCTCATCTTGATTATTCTAATGCTCTAATGGTAGACGAAAGGGAGATATGAAATGAACACGGGGTAACAGAAACACCTTGGCAAGAAAGTGAACTGGAATGAGTCATGTGAAATGGTAACTTTAACTTCTGTGCCACCTTATTTTTATGTTTCAGTAATACATTTACTGTAATAAATCAAAACTAAACAGGAAGAATTGAGAAGAATACACTCAGTTGGTACAACTAAAATGAAAAAGACAATGGAATGCAATAAATAAGCACTTTTCATTTGTTTTTAAAATGCAGACCTTTTTTGGAAATGTTTAGTAAATAAATGTGTGCATTATGCAAAGGTAAGTTTTTAAATATTTTCTTTTTTAACCCCTTTTTAGTCTGAAGCCACCTCAGACAATGAAGACAGAACACCTGGCAAACTTCAAGCAGTGTGGCCTCCTCCAAAGCCAAAGGATGAAGAGGAGAAAATTGGTCTGAAGTATACTGAAGCAGGTAACTATTCAGTGTAGATCTAATCCAAGATTAAAGTTCAGTGTGCTTTTTCACTCAAGCTGTTTAACAGATCCAACATCCAGGGTTCAAATCCCATGTCTGGTCGTTGTCTGTGGAAGGTCTGTTGGATACTCATATTAGCCTCCAAAAAAAACAGTACAAGGAAAGTTTGAAGAAAGAACATTTTTTACAATGTTTCTGTTTGGGGATCGTTGTGCAAATGCTCTGTGGATGATTCATTCAAGCATTTCAAGGTCACTTTGTTGCAATGAAAGTATCTGCTACTGAATGTACTTCATAGTAACGAGGTTTCTATAGACTCGTGTCATATGGGGAAACTGTTAGAAACATAAAAATACTTCGTTGTAATACTTTCTCACCTCAGTCTCTCTCCTCATTCTGCGCCACTGCAAAGCCCCGCCCGCCTAGCATTTTGAACAGTGTCCTCAGTGAAGGGGGCAGCCTTTTTGCTGTAGCCCTTTAGTGAGTGAGTCTCCGCTGCCAGCAGTTCTCTCGGGGTTTGGGGACCCTTGCTTTACATGATGAATAAAAAGAACAAAGACAAAATAAATAAGAAGATAGAATTAGGGAACACTAATTAACATAGAATAAAAGTAAGGTATGATGGCAAGGGAGGACAGAAAAAAACAAAACAAAAAAAAAACACCAGACGACTGGAGAAAAAAAAAAAATCTGCAGGTATTCCAAGGCCATAAGACCGCCCAGCCCCATCTAGACATTCTACCTAACATAAATTACCTCAATCAGTCCTTGTTTTATTCAGGCTTCATGCTGAAGAACTTGATGATGATGGTCATGTGGACTTCTGGCCTTTAATCCATCAATTTAGGGATATCACGGTGCTTTTATCAGGTGGTGCTGGCGCAGATCACCACCACATAAAACCGAAAAAAGAACAGAAGAGAAAGTAGGTATTAGTATGGATTTCGGAGCCACCATGAATGTTAATGATAACTGAATATACAGAGCATTAAACTAAAATGAAGCTATGAGAAAGCCATGTTAAAGTAATGTGTTTTTAGCAGTTTTTTTAATGTGTGCCACTGTATTAGCCTGGCAAATTCCTAATGGCAAGCTATTCCAGATTTTAGGTGTGTAACAGCAAAAGGCCGCCTCCTCACTTCTTTTAAGGTTAGCTCTTGGAATAATAAGCAGACACTCATTTGAAGATCTAAGGTTATAATTTGGAGTGTAAGGTGAAAGACATTCTGAAATATAGGATGGAGTGAGATTATTTAAGGCTTTGTAAACCATAAGCAATATTTTAAAGTCAGTTCTAAATGGCACGTGTAACCAATTTCCAAACCTGGAAAGATGTGCTCGGATTTTCTTTTCCTATTTAAGATTCAAGCAGCTGCATTCTGCACTTGTTGCAATCGATTGATGTCTTTTTTGGGTTGTCCTGAGAGGAGTGCATTATAGTCATCTAGCCCACTAAAAACAAAAGTGAGAACTAATTTCTCAGCATCTTGCAATTTTATAAGAGGTCTAACTTTTGCTATATTTCTTAAGTGAAAAAATGTCCCAGTAATCTGATTAATGTGTGGTTTAAAATTCAGGTCAGAGTCAATAGTTACCCCTAAATTCTTTACCTCTATCTTGACTTTTAATCCTTATGCATCAAGTTTTTTTCAAATAACCTCATTATATCCATTTTTGCCAATCACTAAAATTTCTGTTTTCTCCTTATTTAGTTTGAGAAAATTACTACTCATCCATTCAGAAACACAAGTAAGACATTGTGTCAGTGAATCATGAGTGTCAGGGTCGTCAGGCACTATTGATAAATACAGCTGTCTGTCATCAGCATAGCTGTGATGGCACATGTTATGCCCCGTGATAATCTGACCTGATGGAAGGATGTACATCGAAAAGAGCAGTGGACCCAGCATAGAACCCTTGTGGAACACCATATAGAATATCATGAGTCTTTGAAGTATATTTACCACAACTAAAAAAGAATTTTCCTTCTGCCAGGTAGGACTCAAACCAATTTAAGACACTGTCAGAGAGGCCCACCCTTTAACTAAGGTGATTTCTAAGAATATTGTGATCAATGGTATCAAATCTATACTAATAAAAGGCAAAGCCCTCACTCACTCACTCACTCACTCACTCACTCACTCACTCACTCATCACTAATTCTCCAACTTCCCATGTAGGTAGAAGGCTAAAATTTGGCAGGCTCATTCCTTACAGCTTACTTACAAAAGTTGGGCAGGTTTCATTTCGAAATTCTACGTGTAATGGTCATAACTGGAACCTATTTTTTCGTCCATATACTATAATAGACGTCTGCTTGATGGCCGTAATTTAGTGCCTGCCCATATAAGGCCGCCTGTCAGCGGCAATCCAATAGAAACACTGCCGCTAAATATTCACGGGTGAAGGACTGTGCTTATGCAGACGAAGATGAGATGGTCAGGGTGGTGTTTGGCACAAACTCAGTGAAACTGCGAGAGAAACTTTTAAGTGCCGGGGTCTTAGCTAACATTAAATACAGCCGTGGACATCGCGCGAGATGGCACCAGCACATCTGGGAACCTTCGATGCATGTACACCGAGCGGCTCACGTGAACTGATGCAGTGCACAGACAAGAAGCAACAGTTCCAAAGAGTGCTGAACAAAAACCGAATTACACAACTGCGGAAACAAAGCACGGTGTGATCCGTAAGTTTAAATTAAGTTTATAGACACACTCCCGCTGCTGTTTGTCATGCCTACGACGAGTATGGTATTCGCGAGATACAAGTTTAATGAGAAGACATGAGGTATAAACGAGACTTTGGATCACTTGGTTGCGGAGTTAAAATTGTTGTAGCAAGAAACTTTGAAGTGCCGGGTCTTAGCTAACATTAAATAAAGTCGTGGACATCGCGAGATCGCACGAGCACAGCTGAGAATCTTCTATGCATGTACTCTGAGCGGCTCGCGTCAACTGACTTTGCAGGACTGGAAAAGATTAAATTAAGTTCATACACACGATACCGCTAAATATTCACAGGCAATTTGCACAACTTACTACCGGGAATGCCTGTTGAACATCTTACATTCACGAGTTCCGATTTGGGTGGTGTACACTTCGATGAATGAAACCTGTTATCTTTACAACGGTTGACAAACACAGAATAAACTTGAACACAACACGTCTTCCAAATACAAACCTGATTGAAAGAAATAATGCTAATCAAATCCTTGATGACAACAACACTTATAACGGTCACAAGACTATTACATTGACAATCATGTTACGTTATTTTTAAAATGTTTCCTTTTCTTAGCACAAGCATAGCTGAGAAGCTTCGATGCATGTACTCCATAACGCATTAAAAAAATAACGCATTTAATCACACTTTGCATTACAAGCAAAGGGTAACTTTTGTCAATGCATGATTTTCTGGTACATCGATTACATTGATGCACACATCAGAGCTATAAAAATGTAAGAGTTGGAAGAAAACGCGTTTCTAGGACTGATCAGAGGGAAATTTCATTTCAAAAGACTACCCGACGGAAGCCTTGATAAAAGCATGGTTTTGTGCACACTGTCCAAATACGAACCTGATTGAAAGAAATAATAATAATGAAATCCTTGATGACAGCAACAGTCATAATTGTCACAAAACTATTACATTGACAATCATGTTACGTTATTTTTATAATGTTTACTTTTCTTAGCACAAGCACAGCTGAGAAGTTTCGATGCATGTACTCCATAACGCGTCAAAAAAATAACGCATTTATTTACACTTTGCATTCCAAGCAAAGGGTAACTTTTGTCAATGCATGATTTCCTGGTACATCGATTACATTGATGCCCACATCAGAGCTACAACAGTGTAAGAGTCGGAAGAAAGCACGTTGCTAGCACTGCTCGGAGGCAAATTTCAT
This sequence comes from Polypterus senegalus, assembly GCF_016835505.1. Classification (NCBI taxonomy): domain Eukaryota; kingdom Metazoa; phylum Chordata; class Cladistia; order Polypteriformes; family Polypteridae; genus Polypterus; species Polypterus senegalus. Next base: position 69,340,804 of record NC_053171.1, on the reverse strand, counting down.
TTCAAAAGACTAGCCGACGAAAGCCTTGATAAAAGCGTGATTTGGTGCAAACTGTGCAAAAATGAGTTTGCATACCACCGAGGCACTTCAACCTTACGGTTCCATCTAAATGCAAAACATGTTACAGCGAGCACAGAAACTGTGTATGCTGTTAGCACTAGCAGTACGGGTTTGAGTACCAACAAAAGGTGTCGGCAGCCCAAACCTCATGAAATGACTGGCTTCAGGACCAAAATTAGTAAGTCAACATAGGTCAAACTTACAAATTCTCTCGCAAATACATTGCTTTGGACTGTAGACCACAGTGGTGGAAGATAGGGGGTTAGAAAATGTGCTACAGTTAGCGTATTTCAAGTAAAATTCAACAGCTTTATGACATTGAAAAGCAAACAAAATTAGATGCATTATAGAAAGCGTACTTTGTGGCTCTTACTGGGGATCATTGGACTTCCGTGACCGTTAGTAATTCTAATTACGTCTAATTACAAAATGTTCAATGATCACACTGTTTTAGCCTAATGTACAAAGTAATTTTGGCTAAGGTTACTCACAGTTTAAAGGTGAGGCTGGTCAAATTACCTTTTATGTTTCTGCCTTATTTTTTTAAGAAGAAAAACTGCACTTTAATGTTTAAATTTTTGTTATTATTATTTAAAGACAATACCATTCTGAAAATGTACATAAAGTACTTAAAATACCACTTTTTTTTTTAAGTCTGCCCAATTTTAGCCAGGGATCATATTTTTGTTTCTGTTTTGAAATGAAATGCAGTTTAAATGCATTTTTTTTTCAGAAATTAAAGCAGCTTGAGTTTACAATATTCCTGTCCATATTTATTATTTGATTCTGTCGCCCACTAAAACCCTTTTAAATTAAAAAACAACATTTGCGATTTGGGGCAAATTTTCATGTGTGCTTACATTCGATTAATGAAGATTAATTAATTACACAGCCTCTAATTAATTAGATTAATTTTTTTAATCGAGTCCCACCCCTAATATATATATATATATAATATATATATATGTAGATATGTATGTATATATACACTGCTCACAAAAATTAAAGGAACACTTTAAAGAAACACATTAGATACATCAGATCTCAATATGAAGTTGGATATCTATACAAATAACGACAGGGCAATGTCTTAGGAACAAAAGGATGCCAAGTCTTTTAATGGAAATAAAAGTTTTCTGCCTACAGAGGGCTCAATTGTGTAGACACCCTAAAATCAGAGTGAAATGAAGATGTGGCAGGCTAGTCCATTTTTTCAAAAACTTAATTTCTGCTACTCAAAATGCTTTTCAGTATCTTGTGTGGCCCCACAAGCTTGTATGCATGCTTGACAACGTCGGGCATGCTCCTAATGAGACGACGGATGGTGTCTTGTGGCATTTCCTCCCAGATCTGTATGAGGGCATCCCTGAGCTGTTGTACAGTCTGAGGAGCAACCTGGCGCCTAATGGACCGAAACATAATGTCCCACAGATGTTCTATTGGGTTTAAGTCAGGGGATCGTGAAGGCCATTCAATTGTTTCAATTCCTTCATCCTCCAGGTACTGCCTGCATACTCTTGCCACATGAGGCCGGGCATTGTCGCATTAGGAGGAAACCAGGACCTACTGCACCAGCGTAGGGTCTGACAATGGGTTCAAGGATTTCATCTCGATACCTTATGGCAGTCAGAGCACCATTTCCTACGCAGTAGATGTCTGTGCGTCCCTCCATGGATATGCCTCCCCAGACCATCACTGACCCACCACCAAACCTGTCATGTTGAACGACGTTGCAGGCAGCATATCATTCTCCTTGTCTTCTCCAGACTCTTTCACGCCTATCACAGCTGCTCAGGGTGAACCTGCTCTCGTCTGTAAAAAGTACAGGGCGCCAGTGGCGGACTTGCCAATTCTGGTGTTCTTGAGCAAATGCCAGTCGAGCTCCACGGTGCTGGGCAGTGAGCACAAGGCCCACTACAGGACGTCGGGCCCTCAGGCCATCTTCATGAAGTCTGTTCCTGATTGTTTGGGTAGAGACATTCACACCAGTGGCCCTCTGGAGGTCATTCTGTAGGGCACGAGCAGTGCTCAGCCTGTTCCGCCTTGCACAAAGGAGCAGGTATCAGTCCTGCTGATGGGTTGAGGACCTTCTACGGCCCTGTCCAGCTCTCCGAGAATAACAGCCAGTCTCCTGAAATCTCCTCCATGTTCTGGAGATTGTGCTGGGAGACACATTAAACCTTCTTGCTGCAGCACGTGTGGATGTGCCATCCTGGAGAAGTTGGACAACCTGTGCAACTTCTGTAGGGTTAAGGAATCGCCTCATACTGCCAGTAGAGATGATTACTCAAGCCAAAACTAGCACGAGTGGAAAACCAGCCAAAAAAGATCAAGAGGGAGAAACTTGAAATGACCTCCACATGTAAAACCAGTCCTGTTTTGAGGGTTTTCTAATTGTTGCCACTTTAGTGCACCTGTCGTTAAGTCCATGAACACCAATACAGCTGAAAGTGATTAACAATGACCTCAGCTGCTTAACCAACCAGAAAAGTATCAGACAGGTTTAATTGATTTCATGCCAGGCCCAATAAAAAAAGTGTTCTTTTAATTTTTGTGGTTCTTTTAATTTTTGTGAGCAGTGTATATATGTGTATATATATATATATATGTATATGTGTGTGTGTGTGTGTGTGTATATATATATATATATATATATATATATTATATATATATATATATGCAACACTCATGACAATGACAACACAATTACATTGTCAATCATGTTACGTTATTATTAAAATGTTTCCTTTTCTTTTTCATTACTTCTTTAACACCATACTTCTCCGCTGCGAAGCGCGGGTATTTTGCTAGTAAATAAATAAATAAATCAGATATATGGTCTCTGTCTACATTTACCCGCAAGTCGTTTACTACTTTAACAAGTGCAGTTTCTGTACTGTGATGTATTCTGAAACCCAACTGAAATTTATCCAGAAAAGCATGTTTATTGAGGTGGTCATTCACTGCAAAATGACTACCTTCTCTAGGATTTTACTTAAGAAAGGCAGGTTAGAAATAGTTCTAACATTTTCAAAAGCAGAGGAGTCAGGATTATTTTTCTTCAGCAGGGGTTTAACTACAGCAGTCTTAAGACAGTCTGGGAAGACTTCCATATCTAATGACGAGTTTACTATGTCAAGAATATTATTAATTAGCATGCCAGATACTTCTTTGAAAAAACTTGTTCATATTGGGCCAAGGACGCAGGTGGATTGTCTTAGTTGAGAAATTATTCTGTGTAAATCAGGTAAATCTATCCTGGTGAGAAAATTTAATTTGTTTATAATGGAGTACCAGGGTTTAAGAGGATCAGTATTGGGGAGATGTACTATATTATTTTTAATATCATTTATTTTTTGATTAAAAAATACAGCAAAAGTCTCATTACGCAACTGTTGTTATGGTTCTACCTTTGTCCAGAAACTGTTCCAAAAGCTTTATGACCTTAGTCTTGGAAAGTCTCTCTCCCTTGGGATGACTGGGATCTTTTCCTGAATAAGGAATGGCATTGCACATGTGCTTTGTCAGCATGCCTTTGTTGATCAAACACGGGAAGCTCTGCAGTCTACTTGTGACTTTATGCTATAGGACGATAAGTAAATAAATCTAGGTAAATAACTTTCGATCTGTTATATAAGTAACATTTACATTTTTTTTATATAAAGATCATCACAAAAAATGATCACAAACAGAACTAGAAATCAGATATAAAAGTCGCCTTAAAAAGGCGAGTCGTAGCTCACCATCTGAGTGTCATATGAAAGCTTATTAGGGTACAGAGAAGAAAAAAGGCACACAGTGGGGAAAAAGCACAAAATATCAACTTCACAATCTCGAAATTTCCACTTTAATCACAGTTTATTTTGAACATTATAAACTTAATCTCAAAATTGTTTAATTAACCAGTTTCTCAAATCACATCGTAATTAAAGTAGCACGTCAAATGCATTGTTTTGTATGTGTTCTTCTATGTGCTCAATGTGTGTTCAAACGTACTAACCTCCAATTCCTGTCCTTCCTTTTCTTTCTTCAAGTAACTGATCGCCACAGAATTAGCTCTGTAATAGACGCTAAGCCATCTGTAAGCTTATAACGCCGATTCTTCAGAACTTTTAAGGAACATTGAAATATCTTCGTAGTATATGTTTAATTATTCTATCTTTCACGCCAGTCCCAGTGAAGCATACAGTGCTTTTATCTGTATAATATAATAAACATATTTTGCTGCATTTCATCTTAAAAATGATATCGTCATCATATGTAAATATGTGCTTTATAAAGTGGCTCAGATTGTGCAATATTATAACTGTATCGCAAGTTTACAGTGAGGTAATTGTACTTATAAGTACAAACAGTTCTACAAGGAGCGTTTAGAGCTCTTGGGATGAAACTCTTTCTGAACCACGAGGTCCGTACAGTAAAGGTTTTGAAGTGTTTGCCATGTGAGAACAGTTCAAATAGGAAGCATGGCTGAGGCAGTGTGTGCTTGATGCTGTTTACCGATAATTCTCTTTCCGATCAGCTGCTCCGAGTGGTGCAGTGAGAATAATATGGAAAAAGATGATCTGCTGTGGCAACCCCTAACAGGAGTAGCTGAAAGAAGAAGAAGAAGAAGAAGAAGGTGCAGTGAGAGTAACAACGTTAAAACAGTTATGGTATTTTGAATAGTTTGACCATTCCGGGACCATTATATTGTTACTGGTTAATTACAATCAGATGCATTAAACTAATAAACAATATGCGTTAATTTCATTGCATTTATAAGGCCACGTCAGGGACATGGATCTGAAAATGAAAGATAAACCACACAGGAACAGTTGCACTGCTTAGACGCTGGGTGCCGACAGTCTGCAAAACCGAGCGGAGAACTTGCGTACGACAGGGTATGAGGTACCGTGGAAATGTGCGTGGTGTGGCAGTAGGGGGCGCTAGTGCTCCCTTGAACCCTCAGGTACAACTCCAGACACCAGGTAAAAGTCCAAGACTTTTTATTTTCTTCCACAGTGCACCAAGCACCTTCCACACTACTCATTAACTATTAAATCACTATTAAACACCAATAACAAAACACTAATCACTCCTCCTCGCCCAGACACTTTGCTCCTCTCCCACCCAGCACAGCTCAGTGTCTGGACTGAGGCACCGTCCTTTTATAGCCCCTGACCCGGAGGTGTTCCTGTCCCAGCAGTCCACAGTTCCTTATTCCTTCCGGGTCAGGGCAATCAGTCTTTTACTTCACCCGAGCACGCCATTCCTTCCCGTCACGCGTGACCGTGACGTACTCCCGGGTCATATGGCACAACAGAGCCCACAAGTCCCCCCACAGCGACTCCTGGTGGTCCCCAAGGTATCCAGCAGGGCTGTGTATAAACACTACAGAGAGTCCATAAGGCCCTGCTGGACCTCGGGGCACGATCCTGCTTTCGGGAGAGCTCCTCCTGGCAGCCTGGGGGTGAGGACCGGCATGGGAAGCCGGCAATCCTCCACAGTGGCTTTACGCCAAGTTTAGGTTTTATACGTTGCGATTTGAACGTGGAAACGTTCTTACACTGTATTTCTGTGCGTACGCACCGTTTATACATTAGGTCACAGGTCTTTAGAGTCCTGATGCTTCCTGTCTTGCTACATGGTTGTGAGACATAGATGCTGCCCAGTAATCTGAGGCGAAGACTGGTATCCTTCGGTACTGGGGGAGGGTTGCTAACCAGGATCCCGAGCTGTTTCTTCTTGTACTGGGTGTGGCAACATGCTGTACCAGTGCATGCTCCCCAACTTGACATGACCTTACTTAATTTAAATATGGCTGATTATATTCGTCTAAATTTGGTGCTCATTCACAACACCTGAATGTTCTCCTATCCATTATTTTGGACCCACTTGTTAGGTTTTTGTTAGAGTTGTGCGGAGCTTGATTCTGAATATACATACATATAATCAGATAAACATACTTGGACTATGAGAGGAAATCAGAACATACAATACTTTGAAGAATTGTGCAGAACCAGGGTGAAATTGCAGATTCATTTTTCAGACTCACTTTGCAGACTCAGCAATGATACTATGTGCTCAGAGTTTAAACATGGGACCCTAGAGTTTGGTAACCGTTACATTCTCCTACCGCTCCACTAAATATAAATCGTACATTAAATAACACCATGGAAGTTAAGTCCCTTAAACCTCACACCACTTACTTAAATTAATAGAACACAAACGGGACTAACTTTGGAAACAAATGCACAACTGGCAGAAAAGGAAGTAGCAGCAGTCTGTGCTCTATAGATCTTACTTATTAGGTTTTGGATACCCTTATAGAAGATTAGTTGGGCTACTTTTCTCCTACTTTCTCCCAATGTTCTCATTTCCTAACATTCATTAAATTCTCTCTACTTTCTCAACCCTTCAATATCTAGCCACATTTTCTCCTTACTAGTAAGCCATTATTTCCTTTCTTTCAGTTTTTGTGACATATGAGCATGGGAAAGGTGCTATATAAATAAAATGTATTATTATTATTATTGTTATGGGCAAAATGTACACATTTTTGCCATACCAAGAACCCTATATCTGATTTAACCTAGAATCAAGTGATAGATTACCAGGCCATATCAACTATCGATGCCTCTGTACCTCTGAACTTAAACATACACAGAATGTCTTGTCATACTCGGGGTTTTCTTCCCTTCTTGGGTTTGCTGTGACATAGTGTGGGGACACACAAAACTGTCCAACTCCTGGAGCGCCCCCTAAGGTATTCATTCCTCTGCACTGAAAATGTAATTAGTTTGCTGTTATCTAGTGATATTCTACTTAGGCTTAGTACATCGGGTGACAGGTGACCTCAGGCCCACCCATAGTAACATTCATGAAGAGGTGTGTCTGTTCTGTTGTGTCACATACACAACCCACCAACCCCATCTCTTTCTACATTTTACCAACTTTTCAAAGTAGTTCTAGACACAAGACAAGTAACAGTGTAACAATTCGTCCAGCGCACTAACACGAGCTGATTGCTACCGCTAATCTGTCCTAGGTAACGGCAGATGATAAAAGGATAGGCCAATATCACACCCCAAACAATTTCCCCTACACCCTTTATTCTACCCGGTTCAGTCCCTTAATGCCAATACTTTATAGCCCCCAAAAAAACCAAATAGTCAAGATTTATCATCAAATAATGAGTGTATTATATACAATGAACAAAAGAATTCAATCCCTTACACATGCACCACCCCCACCATAAATAACCCTTATTCTGTAGCGCCACAAATATATACATATATTTACACAATAACAATATTAATTCCCCCAGTTCCCCTTCAAGAGATGATAAATAGATCCACAAATGTCCAATGTTCTGTCCTGCAAATGCGGGCAGGCCAAACAAGGTGTCCTGAAAATTGCGGACTACAATCACAATCACCTCTTCATCATAAAAGACATACAGTCAGTCCTGCGCCATGATACAATATAAGTCCTTTGAAATAACTCACCTGAGTCTGAAGGAATTATCAGAACGTTTGATTCCCCGATCAAAAGAATACCTTCCACCTTCTGCCAGGACTGTAGGAGCTCCTAGACTTCTTGTATGGCCAGTGCAGTAACTGATCTGCTTTTTTTCTCTCCGATTCTCTTTTCCCTTTTCTCCTCTTCTTCCTTCTCTCTTAAAAACAGCGCGCTTTATGCAAATGACTCCCGAAAGAAAACAGTAAAACCGGAAGTTCCACCTCTGGGGCTACGCTGTCAATCTCTGGATGTAAGCATATTCCCTACAACACCAGATCGACAGCAGAAAACATATTATATTTATGTGGCAGCACTACAACAGTCTTGGATGGAATACCAGTAAATCACAGATCAGACATTCATTTGCCTTCTTTATCAAATTCTGGGTATATTTTCTGCACTGCCCAGTGTGTTTTTCCTGCATCTACTATTGAAGGTGAGCTTGGATTTGTCAGTGGATACAGAATAAATGGTGCACTATTTAATCTCATTAAATGTGGATAGACAAATGGATTATGCTACAATAGCAGCAGCAGTGCATTCTTAGCATCATTTTATTTCAGATTGACATAAAGGATAAGGATTTGAGGAATAACTTTGTTTGGCTTTGATGTTTCCAGTCCCGGCTGCTATAATTCACAAGTCATTTCTGTTCCTAAAGTAATTCATTGTGGTGTTAATGTTTTTAATTTAATGCTGCTTTCTGTTATGTTTGTTTTGTACAATATGTAGCATTTCTCTCAGCTCTTGGAGATTTTTTTTCATATATCCTTTATAATAAGCTGTTGTTTGGCTGTAGAAAGTGGAATTGGCATACATTTCTGAATGGCAAAAGTTGTCTCTAGTTGTCAGTAGAATGTCATCCATACAGGTGCTATAATTAGTAGGTACTTGGCCTACGTTATTAGCTAATATACTGTCCTTCCTGGCCTGGAATTAACCATACATTACCTATGTGATTACAGGCATTACATCTCCTTTGTGCTGCTGATCCAGGCTATAGAGAGCCTCTGTTGCACTCCCATACAGGCACTCTTATCATCATCATGCAACACATACATTTTTTCTTGGTTGCTCATTCTTGATTTTACTTGTTCCATTGGTCTATACTTTATCTCTTTGTGTTTTCTACCTCCCTCGTTTTTAACAATGTTTGCTAAATAATATAAACTTTTTGATGATTTTGACATCCTTGCTTTTTTAGTTGTTTATGAATGTCTCATGAGCACCCTGGATTATTCACAGTTTTTGCAAAGGGCAAAATTCGGGTTGTTATGTCTTAGGCTAGGGAAAGTCAGTTCTCAATATGTGGGCATGATGCCATTTGATAGTGGATGCCCTAATATGTAGGGCATAGAGTACTGTGTTTCTAGGAATAACAAACCAAATGTCACGAGGCAGGAATCTACTAAGTTCTTGAATTACTCACTTTTTATGTCACGAGGAACTCAGTGATTTCTGCTTTGAAATGCTACTGCAGATATATATCCCATAAAGGATTTTGAAGAGCATTTGGACATTAGAACAATCTAGGTAAGAACAGGCCATTCAGCCCAATAAAGATCACCAGTCCAATTCACTTAATTCTTCTAAAACAGTATCAAATCAAGTTTTGAAAGTCCCAAAATTCCTAATGTCTATTACACTATTTGGTCACTTATTTCATGTGTCCATGGTTCTCTGTGTAAAAAAAACATTCTTAATGATTGTGAGAAATGTACCTTTTAACATGTTTCCAACTGCATCCCTATGTTCTTGTTGAACTCATTTTAAAGCCACAATCCACTGGATTCACTGGACTAATTCCCTTCATAATGTTAAGTACTTTGAATACTTCAATAATTTATCCCCTTAATCTTCTTTTGTGTGAAGTGAAAGGCTCAGCTCTTTGTCTTTTCTCATAATTCATTCCCTAAAGCCCTAGAATCTGCCACTGTTCTCTGGAATTTTTCCTGCACTGCTGAAGTCCAAAACTGTACACAGTACTCTAGATGAGGCCTCACCTTTGCATTATAAAGCTTGAGCATACCCTCCTTGGACTAGTACTCCACACATCAGGGAGCTATTCTATTAGCCTTCTTAATAGCTTCTGAGCACTGTCTAGCAGTTGATAGTGTTGAGTCCACTATGACACTTTAAATCCTTCTCATGAGGTGTACTTTCAATATTAAGACCTCACATTGTGTATTCAAACCTAACATTTTTACCTCCTACATATAATACAGTACTTTACATTTATTTCCATTAAATTTAATCTGATGGAAATCTGCTGAAGCCTTTGTGCTTTCCAAGACCCTTTGTAATGATTCAACTGATTTTAGATGATCAGCCAATCCATTTAGCTTGGTATCATCTGCAAACATAACCCGCTTGTTACTTATATTACTATCCATATCATTTATATAATTTAAAAATAGCAGCGGCTTAAGCACTGATCCTTGTGGGACATCACTTTTAACGTCAGCCAATTCTGATAAGGCTCTTTACACTATCACCCTCTGCTTCCTGTGGCAGAGCCAATTGTGCACCCATCTACTTCTTTTAGACTGATACCCAATCTCTCATGTGGCACCTTATTAAATACTTTCTGAAAGTCAAGATAAAGAATATGTTCCACTTTATTCATATCCTTTTGTTGCTTCCTTACAGAAATCCTTCATGTTGGTAAAAATGAACCTTGTCATGCTGACTGTTCAGTAAAACTGTTGTTCTTTCCATGTGCTGCTTAATCTTTTCCTTAATAATTCCATCCATTAATTTACCTGTGATGTACATTAAGCTTACTAACCAATAGTTAGTTGGATCTGCCTTATCATCTTTTTATGTAATTGGATAATTTTGTTATTTTGCAGTCCTTCGGAAAATCCCCAATGTGCAGTAACTTCCTACAAATATGTCTCAAGGATTTATATACAGTATGTACTCGCTAACCTCCTTAAGACCTCAAAGTAAGCCAAAATGTGCTACTTTGATATTGTTTAAAAGTCTCACTAGCTTACAGAGCTAACCAAATCTAGATTCATGGAATGAGTTTGGTTGGAATTTCAATTGGCATTGAGAAAGTGTAGTTACAGAATTGCTGACAGGTATCAGAAGTTGAATTAGACAATTTGATGCCTAGAAATTGGGCAGCAATGGCAAAGCCTGCCTAGCTAAATCCTGTGAGTAGCTAGATTTTGGTTCTCTATGTTTAATTCTTTAAGATAGTAAACTGATTACTCCATTGATGATTGTTTACCCTTGAATAAAATCATGATAAATAAGCAGACTATCCTGTTCCTCAGGTTCTTTTGGTTAACTAATGGCTAATCTGTCTTAATATTTCTCATAGATATTTTTGTTTTAGAATGTAAAGTTGTTACTTCGAAAGATGGTTACTTCTCCTGTCTCATAGTCCCAGATTTATGTGTTCATAATCTTGCATAGAAACTAACTTTGTGCTGTTTTAAATATACATCTCAAAATGAGTAGTCATTCAGATACCTTTCACATTACAATGATGCGCAGGACCAGTTAATTGACGTCTCAAAGTTAGCCCTATGTGGGTGTGTGCTTAAGAATACCCTATAATACATTGGCATCCTGTCTAGTGTGTGTTTATGTTCTGCATCAAATTCACTCCAGTTGGATTTGACTCTGTGTTTCAGAACTAACTGTTAAATCAGTCCAACTTTGATCTTAATAATTCCCCTTCTTAGGGATCCTTTAGTGAAGAGACTCCGGAGCCCTGTTTTAAACTTTATCCCTCTATCAATTTTTTAAACAGAACTATAACTTATTTGTAAAAGCATAATGTTTTTGGATCAGTGAGACGTTAGACAGGCTGCCCACAGCATATCACAATCATATGAAAAACAAGACAGAAGATAGTGATCAACTTGGGGACAGAAGAAAAAAATACAAAATGCACAGGACACTAATTGATTTTTGGCTTGCTATAATTTCATCAGTGTTTTGAACTGTAGGTCCTCAGAGAGTTTGGTATCAATGGGATGCTGACTCACCCTAGAGTATATGTTAAACTCTTTGGATGTCAGTGGCACACTGCACAATTTTTTTACTCACTGTCTACTAGATGCAAAGAAATAATACTTTCACTGTGGACATTTTGATAAGCCACAGAGGAGGCCCTTGTGTGAAGTTAAAGTACATTGTTACATACTTGGTAGACATTATGTTCAATTGAAATTTTTACATTCACTTTTAAACGTTACGTTTACTTAAGATAAGGTCAGGTAAATTGTATCATTCTACATTTTTTGGCCATGTGCCTTAAACGTAAATTACAAAGTTAACAGGCATGAAGAATAATGAAAAATGGAATATAGGATGAAATATGTGCACTATCATAAGTTGGGAATAGTAGGGAAAGGTTATTTTATATATTTCTGTTAGCTGAATACTTTTACATCTGCTCTGGAACTCTGACAGTTGCATGAGTGTGCAGTTTGCTGGTCACTTACTCTGCCTCCTCCTACAAGATTCATGGTTCAGGTTCTTCAGTTTTCCTTCATAATCCACAAGCAAACTGCAACACCTAAATTATTGCATTGGTCACTGTCCTATGTGAAAACCTGCCTAAAGTTGTCTGATGTTGAGATTGAGGGCTGTCTCCTTCACTAGATCTTGCTGATTTAGCTTTGATCCTTGCATCACTTTTCAGAACCTTTTTTTCTAGTTCCATATCTTGTCAACTTCTGTTTATTATGCATTTTTTCCCAGAATACATTTTTAATTTTGAGTCAAGATTTAGAAGTTCCAGGTATGCTATAATATATTTTAAGACCAAGCACCTTGTTAAATCAGTTTAAAGTTTTTCTTTTTTTGTATTTATATTGTATCTATTTAGAATACCCCCACACTGCCATAATTAGCACAGTTGCAACTCTGATCCAGGGACCTGGGTTCAGTGTCCATCCTGGCCACTTGATGTGTTTATAGCATATGTTCTTTCAAATTTAGCCATGGTTCTTTCTATGTACTTAATATTCCTGTTATATTTCAAAGACACATAGAAGTGAGTGTGTGTGTGAATGTGCCCTGCCATGGAATGACATCCTATCCAATGGCTGATATCTGCCTTACCCCCAGTACTCCTGTGATAGGCTTTGGCACTTAGTGACCCCATTTTAGATTAAGAGAGTTCAAAAAATAAATCAGATTTTCCTCTACAGCCATTAAATAAAAGAAATCAGCTGCTATACCAAGAAAACATTTCAACATGTCACATACAAATCACACTTTTCTCTCAAAGACCTTCCCCCACTTCTTGTGAATACTAGGTTGATGGGCCCCTCTGCTGAAGCAGCTAATGTTACAGCAGTGGCCTCTTGCTGGAGTTGGTGGTAGTCTATGAACACAAAGAATCCCTTGGTTTCTAAAGCGGTCAATACTTAACAAGAGAAGAGACGAGCAGTGTGTCTGCTGATAAAAGGGTGTCTGCTTTCATGACCCAGATAAGGATTCTTTTGGGAGCCTAGAGGCATCATGACAAAGAAAGTCTATTCAAGGTAAAGAGCTAAAACTTTCCAATTGTTTCTCTTGACTTTTTTTTCAGAGGTACCTTCTTTAACAGATTATGCACTGCATACAGTACTTCATGTTAGTTTATGTGGTTTTACCTTACGCTAGGAGTAAACCCTGCATATTCCTGATCTGGATTTGGTACAGAGTAATATTTAAGAGGCCCTTATACTTAAGGAGTTAGAGAAAATAGTTAAATGTATTTTGTAGAGCACTTTTCACAGTGCAAACTGTTGTACAATACCATACATCTCAAAAAAGAACATAAAACTAGGTCAAATGCAATAGAATAATTCATTGAATGGTGTAAAAGGTAGCCTACCTGGGAAGGTGTTACCAAATGTAAAGATGCCACAGAACAAAGTTAGGACCTAGCTCAGAGAGAGAGAAAGAAATTGATACTGACTAGCTAAGTACTTTTTTGGGCCAGCATATTTAGGCTGAGGCTGCCATGACTCTGTAGGTATGGCTCTGGAAGAAGATATTATGAGGACAGAAGAGATTAAGGAGTGGGGAATCATGATGGACTGGCAGGAATCTAGCATACAGTATCAAATAAAGTCAACTTGGAGAATGGCAGAGAGACTAGGCAGACAGGCAGTCAATGCCAATGAGAAAAGAAAACGGAAGTAAAAGAAGATGTGAAAACCAGTCCCTCATTAAACAAACGCTAGTTAAACACTAGTGCGTTACTTTCTAAACAATAAGCCGTGGATTACTAAGGAGGTAAAAGTTCTCCTGAATGAGATAAAGAGAACTTTCAAATCAAGTGACAAAGAGACTCAGAAGGAGATACAGCTTGTGGTAAAAGGCTGAGTGAAGGGAAGGAAGCTTACAAAGCTAAAATAGGAAACAAACTCACTCAGAATTACATGAAGATGTCTGGAATGGACTGGGAATAATTACTGGACTCAAACAATCCAGGGCTAAGGAGGTAGAAAGGGATGTGGGCAAAAGTAACACCCTGAAACAGTTTTTAATCAACCCTTTCAGCCTCTGCCACCTTCTTCCAATAACCAGTCTCCCCATACCATCCACTACATCAACAACTTCTGCCACATCAACTTCGAATGGCCAGTGACAAGTCCACCTCTGACCATCAGTATGGGCTGTCTATAATTCAAGACCAAGTAAGAAGACAACTGAGGAAGCTACACACAGGAAAAGCTGTGGGACCAGATGGAGTTAGTCTTTGATTTCTTAAGGCCTATGCTGACCAGCTTTGTGGTGACCTCTGTCAACTGCTTCAGAAAGTTCCACTGCTGTGGAAAACATATTGCATTGTTCCCATTCCAAAGAATTTTGTTCTCTTGTGGTAGACCACCTGGACCTGCTTCAGCTTTACTGTTGAACAAAGATTAGAGTGGAGGATACAGTTATCTATCTGCTTCACAAAGCTTATTCTCACCTGGACAAAGCTTACAGCACTGTGAGGATTATGTTTTTTGATTTCTCCAGCACCTTCAAAGCCATCTGGCAATTCCTGTTAAGGGGTAAACTCAGAGATATGAAGGTGCCAAGAGTCAATGGTGTCCAGGATAATGGACTCTATGTTGGGCAGACCACAGTTTGTGAGACTCAAGGACTGTGTGAGCAACACTGGAGCACCACAATGAATAGTCCTATATCCTTTTCTCTTTACTCTCTACACCACAGATTATAAATATAACAGCAGGTCATGTCACAGATGTGTTCGATAGATTCTGCACTTATCGGGGGTGTATTGAGAAAGGAGAAGAGACAGAGGAGAGAAGTCAGGTGGAGAGGTTTGCTTCTTGGTGCAAAAAGAATTGTGTGCATCTTAACATCTACAAAACCAAGGAACTAGTTTTTGACTTTCACCGCTCTAAAGAGACTTTATGTCCTGTCACTATTCAAGGAGTGGATGTAGAGGTGTTCCACTCTTACAAGTACTTGGGGGTCCACATTGGTAAAAGGTTGGACTGGTCTTGTAACACAGAGGAACGATATAAGAAAAGGCAGAGCAGGCTCTTTTTCCTAAGGAGACTACATTCCTTTAATGTGGGAAGTGACATTATTCAGATCTTCTATAAATCTGTGATGGCCAGTGTGGTGTGCTGGGCCGGTAACATCACATCAAGAGGCCGACCGAATGAATAAGTTAATTTAAAGTGCAAGCTCAGTTATAGGACATACTCTGGACCCGCTGGAGATTGTAGCAAATGACAGAATTAAAACAAAACTGAGTGCCATTATGAACAATGCTGCACATTCCCTCTCTCACACTCTAACAGGGAGTATTTATGGATAACGAATTATTCAGCAGAAGTGTGTCAGGAAACATGACTGGGACTCCTTTATACCATCAGCAATATGCCGGCATAATGCCTCACTTAGAACTTAGACTGTGTCAGCCAAATCAGAACTTTTATTTCTTTTGAATTCTCTTGCTTTATACTCATTGCAGTATGTTTTTAGACCAAACTGTGTGAGTATATTTATTTATTTACTTACTTACTTAATCACTTATTTATTTATTTAAAGAGCTGGGCATAAATATAAAGTTTTATCTATTTATCTAAAAACATGAGCAATATATAGGAAAGAATGCTAAGAAAAGAGGCAAGGCTTAAGTCAAAGTCCAAGTTGGAGATGACTGGCTTAATGTTAAACAGCTGATGATACCATACAAGTGGTATGATTTAGAAATGATCACATAGTACCATATGATTTTCAGGGTCTTATAACTGGGTGCTGCCTCTTTTTATTTGTATTTATTTATTGACAGATGTAAGATCTCAATGATGAGGAGTTAGTAAAGAGCATGTAGGAAGTAATTTGTTTGAGTTATGGAGCTCTTTCAGTGAAAGAGATGTCTTATCCATAGTGGGGAGCATTTGTGTTCATTTTGGTGTTTTCACCCTCATGCTGAATGTGTTTTTTGTAACTGTTTGTGTATGGTAAGCCAAGTTTGAAATGGAAGGCTCCATTTGGACTATTGCACTTCTTGCTGAATTGTTAAAGAGCTGCCACATTGTAGTATGTGATAGGAAATCATTGTCTTGAAAGTTGTGTCTCTCTTGCTAAGGACAGTGATGTCTGTAGAATTATTCCTGATAAGCTGACAGGGTAGATTTAGTTGATTTTACTGTATAAGTGTGTCTCAATAAAATAATGTAACATCATTATGGCTATGGACATTATTTTACTAAGAGCATGTTTCTCCTTGGCTTCTACAGAACATCAAGCTGCACTCCTACAGTTAAAGAGAGAATGTAAAGAAGAGGTTGAACAATTACATGTAAGTATCAGCAAATCATTTGACTGCTGTATATTAAGAGAGCATGGGGAAAATTAAACTGACGAAGAATAGTCTTCCATAAATGGCATGCTGTAGGTTTTGGAGCTGCTTCCATGTTCATATACAGTACACTGCAGGTACTAGAATGTACAAAGTATAAATTAGTGTTTGAGTGTTTGAGGATAGTGGGATAAGCACCACTTTAAAGTGCCCAGTCTAAACAAGTCCCAACAGAGCTCGTGTGTGTTGTATCAATAGGAAAACATATTAGAAATAAACAACCTTAGGGAAATGGGCATTTTGAAATCTGAACCTATTCACTTTTTAAGTAGGGGTTTTGATGCATTTTGAATCAATTTTAAAGATATTATGTACATGTTGAAGTTATTTATTTTGCATACTCTTGCAACATTTTAGTATTCATAATCATTGTGTAAAAAGAGTTGTTACATTACTGCACCACAGCTTGTGTAGAATTAGTTCACCGTATAGAGCACGGTTATTGAGCAAAGACCTGTGAATCTCGACTGGGCCTTCCTTTATTCCTTTCGCCAAGGCTCTGAAGTGAAGAGATCCATTTCTTATTTTCATTTTGTCATGAGATGTCTCATTGCCTGAGATGGGGCCTGAGCTGCCTCAAAAGCTTCCATATTGTAATTTTTTTAGTTAGCCAATAAAAGGTGTAATTTTGCTCGGCTTCTCATTGCATCCATAATGACTAATATGGTATACTACACCCTACTATTAATTATTTTCATTTTGAACCTACAGACCTCCACATTGTTTTTTCTCTTGTTATGAAACAAACTATAATTACAGTCACATCAATTGTATCTTATAATTATCAAAGATACCCCCTTGATATTGGGTATTTGTCATTGATCAAAACATTTGAAAACAAAAATGAAGCAATAGCAGTCATTGACACGTTTATGTCAAAATATGTGGGATGGAGAGTTATCCCCACTACTATATCATTGAAACAAAAATAAATAAATCCATTGAAACAATCAAATACTGTATGTAATTATCGACCTTCTCATAAACATATGTGACTGGTAATGCTTGTACAGTAAATGATTAATTAACTGTGACTCTGGATTTAAAGTTGTCTATTTAAAGTCTGTGTATTTTGGTTTCTTTAAAAAAAAATCACAGTCACTTTTCTTGTGTTGAGACTTTTCTTTTGTGGGTGCCATGCTTTCTTCCTTTGTAAATGTGGTATGTATAATTTCTTGCATTTATTAGATTAAAATTTGTGAAAATGTAACAGCTGTTGCAAAGTAATGTATGGGTACAGATGTGTTTAATGTGCATTATATTAAACCACTTAGTCAATGTTAGCCATGATACTCATCTGACCCAAATTTCTAACCTTTAAGAGTAATTACGTTGCATTTTTTATTTTTTGGTGTATGATATTTGAGATGCACATTTCCTTCCAACATATTTAAAAGTGTGCATCCATGATTCATCTGTCTTAATGATAAGGGTGTGTCAGAAATTTCAGCAAGCCAATGAGATATGAGTTTTTGATGTGGCATTGTATTAGCAATTCCAAAGACACATTGTGAACATGGCTGATTTTTAGTTAACGTTGCATTTTAAAACTTTGTGACTTTTGCATTTTAAGGCTGCTTTCTATAGACATGGAGACTGTGTTGATGTGCATTTGCTTTTTTCCAGTCCTAAATTATCAGTGTTGAAAATAAACACATGCATGGATGTTGCTTAAGATGTTAAACGAAAATGTTAAAGTTATGCATAATTAATTCTTGGTTGGTTTAAAGATAACTTTGCACCACAAGAGGTGAAACTGCAACAGAGGAATACTATTGCATCTTTGGTGTTTGGGGCTGCCACAGCTGTGCTTTAAGTGCGCTTTTCAAGCACAAATAATGAAAAGACTAAAGGGAACACTGATTTATAAGAGAATGATCTCTAATCTTGATGTATGTGTTAAATTGGTAGTCTGAGAAATCCTTAATCGTAGAAAGGCTAGATATGACATTAGTGAAATGAAAGAAATGAGTGATATTATCGGTAGATAGGGATGTAGATGTTTTTGGTTTAATAGGACATTTTACATTAAAGAGAAAGGGATGGTACAAGAGACTGTTCATTTCAGTTAGTTCAGCCTGAATTTTTTAAACTCATTGAGTTCTGTAAGTTTTAACTTCTTGTATTAATCCATTCGGCTCGCCTTTAGTGGGAGGAAGGACTCACATAGGTAATATTAGCCTTTATTACAATAACAATCTTGACCAAACCAACACAAACAATTGCGTAAATTTTACTTCATTTATTAAGAAAGCCATGGCTAAAATTTAGTTATTCTTAATCTATACTGGTTTGATATTTCCTTTCTCATGTGCCAGCCAACCATTAGGCATTCTTTCCAAACTAAGAACTAATAATTCCTTTCTCTCATTCATTGCTTGATTTTTTTCATTTGATATATGTTGTTAATCCCTGAAGTGAAATTGTCTCTTCGCATGACCTTTGGTCATAGAATTCATAATTTAAGTCTGTGTTTTAAGAATATTGCACAAATACAAGACTGAACATCACTAATTCAATAAACCTTTATCTTCATATTCAGAAACAAGAGCAGACCCATAAAAGAAGACTAAGCATTATTTATTCATTATTTTGTCCTGTTTGTATTTTAATTAATTAATTCTTTATACAGCTGGAAAGCTGTTACTATATGAGTATTGTGACACAATGCTATTTAAATATGTTGTCCTTGTATTAGGATATATTATAAAAGCAAATAATCCATTATTGCACTCATTCACTGAACCATTCGCATTTTCAATTTCTGAATCAAACTGCCAATCAATAATATAAATCAGTCAGTTTGTATTTAATTTATTCTATCCCACCCCATCCTACCTTAAGCAAGTCAGAGCTTAAATTCTAAAAAAGCAACTCATTCCGGTATGAGCAATCATTCAAGCACCCATTGCTCTTCGTGCTTTGCAAGTTGTTGTGTGGATGGGTTTGTGTTGTGCTGCAGTGAACATTTCAGATTTGCTGAAACTTCTTTGCTTTTAATAAATGTTGTCAAAGTCTTATCAATATTAAGCAGTCAGTATCTATCAGTTCTTTGATTTTGTTATGCATAAACTGAGTATCTTTAATGTAAAATTACATTCTCAAACCCGATTAATCAAATTCAAAGTTGGGGTCAGGAAAAAATCCTGGCATCATTGGGCACAAGGCAGGAATCTACCCTGTATAATGCAGCACCCCATCGTGTGGCCCAAACACATGCACTCACAATCAGATTGGGCCAGTTTGGAATTTTAAATTAACCCAACCTTTCAGAAAGTAGGAAGGAAAATAAAACAGAGTGCCCTGAAATAAAAACACAATTGCAAATAGAAAAATGCAAAATTCACATGGAAAACAGCTAGGCTATGGAATAGAATTATGGGATGGCGGCACTGTGCTGTCCACTTGAGTATATATAATACATCTAAATAGTCTTTTACACTTGAGGAAAGCCAGGATGGGGTGAAATGTTATAATCACTCCCACCTAGTGTCAATGTTAAACCCCATGTTAACTGTTCTTAAGTGTAAATCTGGCTCATGCTAACAGTTGTCATTTACCTCATGATTCGTTCAGTGGTTATGATGACATTTTGAAACATGCTATTGGATCTTACTATTGACCATTAAAAAATGATGAAAATGCTCCAAAATAATCGAAATGTTCATTGTTCTCAGTTAAGGAGATTTAGATCTGTCTTGGTAGGCAATATGCATTACCCATTTTCTTTTTTTTTGTTTCCTTTTTGTATGTGTATTACCGAATTTTTCAGCACAACTAATGTGGAGCATTATTAAAAACCATATTTTTCAAAACAAGTTAGATTATGTCCGTCCTGGCTTTAGACATAGTTTTCACTTGTTAGGTATTCTGCATGGCTGGAAAAACTCCAGATACAGTGATGAGGAGCGATTAATCTGTTATGTCATTTAAATTACAAAGTACAAATAGTTTTTGCATTTGTGGGCCTTTTTGTGGTGACTTTCCATATTCATGTGTGTCACTGAGGTCTGTACCAAGGATGATAAACATTTCCACAGATACCACTTGAAGTTTGTGAATATCTCATGATGTGAAGGATTATTTATGCCAGAAACACTTCATGTGAGAAGAAACAGACTCCGTTATGGCTGCTGTAAATAACATTGCAGTTCTTGAAGGACAACAGCAGAGGTCACTCCACACCACAGGTCTAGCCGAGACTTTATTGCTGCTTTTTAGTAGACCCAATACACACAGGTTTGTAGATAGATAGCATTCAGCACATCATAGATCATTCTTTTGATTGTGCAGGAAGAGATGCAAAATAGTAACAAATGAATTTGTGAAACAAGTCTGTTTTAACATTATTGCACAACATTACAGGCTTGAATGAGGAAGATATTTTCCTTACACTAAAGCTTGCATTTCCATAAAGGTTTCATGATAGTGCCATTAACATATTGTTTTGAATTTTAGTGATAGTTCGGCATAAAGTTATACAGTGGCTTGCAAAAGTATTCGGCCCCCTTGAACTTTTCCAAATTTTGTCACATTACAGCCACAAACATGAATCAATTTTATTGGAATTCCACGTGAAAGACCAATACAAAGTGGTGTACACGTGAGAAGTGGAACGAAAATCATACATGATTCCAAACAATTTTTACAAATAAGTAACTGAAAAGTGGGGTGTGCATAATTATTCAGCCCCCTGAGTCAATACTTTGTAGAACCACCTTTTGCTGCAATTACAGCTGCCAGTCTTTTAGGGTATGTCTCTACCAGCTTTGCACATCTAGAGACTGAAATCCTTGCCCATTCTTCTTTGCAAAACAGCTCCAGCTCAGTCAGATTAGATGGACAGCGTTTGTGAACAGCAGTTTTCAGATCTTGCCACAGATTCTCGATTGGATTTAGATCTGGACTTTGACTGGGCCATTCTAACACATGGATATGTTTTGTTTTAAACCATTCCATTGTTGCCCTTGCTTTATGTTTAGAGTCGTTGTCCTGCTGGAAGGTGAACCTCTGCCCCAGTCTCAAGTCTTATGCAGACTCCAAGAGGTTTTCTTCCAAGATTGCCCTGTATTTGGCTCCATCCATCTTCCCATCAACTCTGACCAGCTTCCCTGTCCCTGCTGAACAGAAGCACCCCCAGAGCATGATGCTGCTACCACCATATTTGACAGTGGGGATGGTGTGTTCAGAGTGATGTACAGTGTTAGTTTTCCGCCACACATAGCGTTTTGCATTTTGGCCAAAAAGTTCCATTTTGGCCTCATCTGACCAGAGCACCTTCTTGCACATGTTTGCTGTGTCCCCCACATGGCTTGTGGCAAACTGCAAACGGGACTTCTTATGGTTTTCTGTTAACAATGGCTTTCTTCTTGCCACTCTTCCATTAAGGCCAACTTTGTGCAGTGCACGACTAATAGTTGTCCTATGGACAGATTCCCCCACCTGAGCTGTAGATCTCTGCAGCTCGTCCAGAGTCACCATGGGCCTCTTGGCTGCATTTCTGATCAGCGCTCTCCTTGTTCGACCTGTGAGTTTAGGTGGTCGGCCTTGTCTTGGTAGGTTTACAGTTGTGCCATACTCGTTCCATTTCTGAATGATCGCTTGAACAGTGCTCCGTGGGATGTTCAAGGCTTTGGAAATCTTTTTGTAGCCTAAGCCTGCTTTAAATTTCTCAATAACTTTATCCCTGACCTGTCTGGTGTGTTCTTTGGACTTTATGGTGTTGTTGCTCCCAATATTCTCTAAGACAACCTCTGAGGCCGTCACAGAGCAGCTGTATTTGTACTGACATTAGATTACACACAGGTGCACTCTATTTAGTCATTAGCACTCATCAGGCAATGTCTATGGGCAACTGACTGCACTCAGACCAAAGAGGGCTGAATAATTACACACACCCCACTTTGCAGTTATTTATTTGTAAAAAAATGTTTGGAATCATATATGATTTTCGTTCCACTTCTTGTACACCACTTTGTATTGGTCTTTCACGTGGAATTCCAATGAAATTGATTCATGTTTGTGGCCGTAATGTGACAAAATGTGGAAAAGTTCAAGGGGGCCCGAATACTTTTGCAAGCCACTGTACATAGCAAGCATGTCTCATTTTACCAGAGACTTCGATAAACAGTAAAAGCAGAATCAAATTGTTGTGAACTATTGCCCAGTAAGACATTTTCCCAAATGTTCAGTAGATTTGTCTCAGGATAGGTTGCCCACTGTGGCACACCATACTACACAGGAATTTAAAAAAAACACTAATCAACGCAAGGCGGACACAGTAGTGCAGTGGTTACCACTGCTGCCTCCCTGCCCTAATACTTTGGCAAATCTAGGCCTCGTCTTTCTATAATCTTCAGATTTCTATAATTCTCCTCTTCTCTTTAAGCTTAACTGGCATCTCTGAGCTTGTCTGCTGTGAATAAGCACCTGTAAAGGACTAACCTCCCATCTACATTTCATTTCTGGCTTGAGCCCAGTGCTGCTAAAAGTGACAGTGGGCAGTTGTGACTGTCTTTCAGAATAAAATGGATTCAGAAAATGAGTAAATGAATGATTACTATAACCCTTAAAATGTTTTGGGAGTAGATTTAGGTCAAATTACCTTGTGAAAATTACTAGTCATAAACCAGTTTGTAATCCTAACATTTTATCAATTTCTTTCCAACTTGTCTTGAAATGTTTTCCAGCAAGATGTTAATACAAGAGCAATCTCTCAACAGACATAATTTTTAATTATGTCTGGATTATTAGGCTCATTACATTGTTAAAGGTTAACTACATCATAGTACTACGCTGATACTATATTTTTCAAGTTAATTTCATTCATTCATTTCCTCAATTTGCCTATTTCAAAAAGCTAATTTTTTGAGCTTGAGCATACAGTATATTGGTTACAGGGTAGGAGCAAACCCTGACTTGTAATACGGCTTCACTGTAAACACACTCATAGAGTTCTCTTATAGCGTCATGAATCAACCTGATCAAGATGTCTTTGGGATGTGGGAATAACATGAGAGCATCTAAAGAAAATTTGCAAAGACACAGGAAAAAGTATACTCTATTGTCAAGCCCTTTTCTCAGCCTGTGAAACACTCGAGAAACTGTATGGACGCATCTTTCATAAGACCCATGGATTACTCAGGCTGTAAAAGTGCCAAAAGCATTAGTGCCAAGTGTTATTCGGACAACGATGTAAGCGTGTCTTGTGTAAGCATCAGACCCGAGCGCTACCGGGGCAGTGGTGTGGACACGTCTTCATAATGGCATCTCATAAGAAATGCCTCTCATCAACAGAGATGACAAGGTGAATCTGTCTTCAGGCAGTGAAATTGAAACAGTCAGTGAAACCAAAAGTGATTCTGGTAAATCCACTTGCGTCACTCACACATGTGCAGGTGCTGTTTATATTATTATTATTATGCATTATTTTTATTATTATTTGTATCATTATTATATGTTCTACACTTCTGACTTTGCACTTTTAGTGTTTTGCACGTTTTACAGTACAAAGATGAGATTTAATCAAAGTGACATTTCAAGCTAAAAAAGCCATACTTTTTTACATGTTTTTCTGAGAAAAAATGTAACACTAAGTAGGTTAATTATAACATGATTTGTGGGAATGGGACATGTTCTGTGTAGGTTAAATGGGCTTTTGCAAAGGTTTGCCATGCAGTTTCTTTGCAGCTGTCCTTACACTTATGTGTGACTGGAATCTGCACACTTTGAGTCTTTTCAGAGCAGGAGTAAATAAACGAAGACTTGCCTTTTCCTTATAGTTCTGATCATTGATTATTGACACAAGCACATTTTATTTAAGAGTCCTGCTCCAGATGTTTAGATGTTCCATTTCTATATTAGTTTAAAAGGTTATTTAGCTTGGTAAATGTACTGTTATTACGTGAAGGCAGTTGTTATGTTAAGAGCCATATTACCTAACTAGCAAAAGTACTGCTTAAAATTTTTATTAAGAAGAAAATGAAACCTTTTTAAACTGAGGGAAAATATACCAATAACTGTTTGTTATGGATCTCTTTGTATACCACATTGTGAGTTCGGCCCTCCGGTTGTAATATGACCAAGCTGTGCGCTGAGCTTACTCTTGAGCATGCAACGTACAGTTGGCCATGTGAAAAGTAACCTTGTTTCAAATCTCACAGCTTGGATTGCTGCTGTCATAATCGGTTTGAGTTTCATGGTTTGTTTCAATTACGTTAGTATTTGTAGGGCTTGTGTTGAAGAGACATTCGGCATCTGTCAAGCATTGTAAGTATACAACCGGTTTCATCAATAACTTCACATCCAGCTTTTGAGAGTTTAAACATTCATAAACATCAAAGTGTCCACTACTGAAATCGTCACCTGTCAATCTAAGATGTTTAAGAGGTATTGGCGGTTGTCGAAAGGTGTAAAATATTTGGCCATTTCGGTACACTTGAAAGCGACAACCGAACAATTCAGCGGCAGCCATCAACTCACATGCAGATCCATAGGTGAAGGGCTTAAGTATTTCACTCTTATAGTGCTCCTGTGTAGTATAATTATCTCCTGTACCGTCATCAGTCCACACCTTGAACCTGTCCCAGTCATTCAATACATAAGACACAATGTTCCTCCGGATATCAAGAGTGAGCCTGATATGGCCGTGCAATATGTAACAAAGAGAATGGAAAAGGCAGGCGCCATCTCCGGGCATGGAAACCACTCAGTAAGTGACAGTTCTTTGATCGATGGTGATCACCTCGATAGACATGTTAATGGGATTACGGTTGGAACGATAAAGGAAATGGGTACCTTAACAATGTAAAGTAAGTCTAAAATACCTACACAATAACTATAATCGTAATAAACGAACAATAAAACAGCGGAGAAGCCGTGGATTAAATAAAAAGGCTGCAGCTATCAGCAGGGAGACATGAATCCCGTGGCGAAGCAAGGAAGGGAATGTAGAGACCAGGGCGACGGACTGCCTTATATAGGCAGGCAGCCAACAACGTGGGAGGCGTGAGGATGGGGGACCCAACGCCGCCTCACACGGTGATCGAGCTGCAGGCTATGGACATATATTTGTACGTAAGTAGGATTTAGTTAGCGTTGGGAACCTGCGTACCAAATTTCTTGAAGATGGGCTCATAAGTAACAAAGACCGTTGAAAAGTTCAATATGGCGGCCGACAGTGGCATCATACCACCAAAATAAGTACGTACATTGGTTTCGGTTAGCGCAGGGAAGCCGCCTACCAAATTTCGTGAAGATGGGGCTATAAATAAGAAAGTTCACCATGGTGGACGTTGTCGACCGTTATGACCGTTACGCGTTGAATTTCGAAATGAAACCTGCTTAACTTTTGTAAGTAAACTGTAAGGAATGAGATTGCCAAATTTCAACTTTCTACCTAAACGGGAAGTTGGAGAATTAGTGACGTTGGAAAGTTCAATATGGCGGCTGACAGTGGCATCATACCACCAAAATAAGTATGTACATTGGTTTCGGTTTGATGGGGCCATAAATAAAAAAGTTCAACATGGCGGATGTTGTTGATCGTTATGACCGTTACGCGTAGAAATTTGAAATGAACCCTGCTTAACTTTTGTAAGTAAGCTGTCACGAATGAGCCTGTCAAATTTCAGCCTTCTACCTACACGGGAAGTTGGAGAATTAGTGACGTTGGAAAGTTCAATATGGTGGCCGACAGTGGCGTCATACCACCAAAATAAGTACGTACATCACTTTCGGTTAGCGCAGGGAAGCCGCCTACCAAATTTCGTGAAGATGGGGCTATAAATAAGAAAATTCAACATGGCGGACTTTGTCGACCGTTATCGACCGTTAGGACAGTTACATGTAGAATTTTGAAATGAAACCTGCTTAAGTTTTGTAAGTAAGTTGTTAGGAATAAGCCTGCCAAATTTCAGCCTTCTACCTACACGGGAAGTTGGAGAATTAGTGACGTTGGAAAGTTCAATATGGTGGCCGACAGTGGCGTCATACCACCAAAATAAGTACGTACATCGGTTTTGGTTAGCGCATGGAAGCCGCCTACCAAATATCGTGAAGATGGGGTCAGCCTTCTACCTACACGGGAAGTTGGAGAATTAGTGTCGTTGGAATGGTCAATATGGCGGCCGACAGTGGCGTAATACCATCGAAATAAGTACGTACATCACTTTCAGTTAGCACAGGGAAGCCGCCTACCAAATTTCGTGAAGATGGGGCTATAAATAAGAAAATTCAACATGACGGACTTTGTCGACCGTTATCGACCGTTATGACAGTTACATGTAGAATTTCGAAATGAAACCTGCTTAAGTTTTGTAAGTAAGTTGTAAGGAATAAGCCTGCCAAATTTCAGCCTTCTACCTACACGGGAAGTTGGAGAATTAGTGATGAGTGAGTGAGTCAGTGAGGGCTTTGCCTTTTATTATTATAGATCATAAAAAAGACACCGTAGAATTATTTATGAATGAAATAAGTAAACTTGACGCCTGACATAATTTGAGAGTCTGTTTAGAGCAGTGCTAATGTAGAATAAATATAACAGATAAAAAGATGATTTTAAAAGAGGTAAGAGATGAATTCACAATTATGAACAAGAAAATAAAATATGTTGGTAAAGAGTTTCCAAGGCATAAACATCAACGAGCAAGTGCTTCAAAATGTGCTTAATCATGAAAAATAGTAGGAGAAATGTCTATGCAGCACATGGTAGATCATCAATATACAGTATGTATATTTTCAATTCTTGAAAAATGCAGAAGGAACACCATGACTGATAAGAAACATAATATGGAAAACCAGGTATGAATGCTGGGAAAGTTGTCAAATGCAGAGAATTAATAGATTTATTGGGTTTGTTACTAAACAGGTTTAACTGTAAATTCTTAAAGTAAAAAGTTGGGAAAGCCTTGAAGAAGATAGAAGTGAGGCCAACTGGAGTAATGTTGGAAATGATGGAGGCAGCTAAAACACCGGAAACTGATTGTGATTGTAAAAGAAATGAGGATCTTAGCAAATCCAGAAAAGAAGTGCCTTGTACTTATTTCAATGTTAAAATTAAATGTACATTAGCCTTACTAAGCCCTGTGGTGGGCTGGCGCCCTGCCCAGGGTTTGTTTCCTGCCTTGCGCCCTGTGTTGGCTGGGTTTGGCTCCAGCTGACCCCCGTGACCCTGTAGTTGGGATATAGCAGGTTGGATATTGGATGGATGAATGGATTGCCTTACTAAGTAACAACTCTTTTTTAAAGTTACAGGTGAAGGTAATCTCCCCACTGAACTGTTCAAAGTACATTGCTATTCATGTTATTGATGAAGATGTGGCCTCATGTATGCTTTTGACCTTGTCCTGATGATGGACATGCCTCTTGTACTGAAATATATTGTTTCTTCTGTTGTTTAGCCGAACTACTTACTTTAGACATAAAGGAAACTTTTCATTATTGAGACTGAAGAAATTTGGCTACCAAAGTAATTTCAGTAGGAACAACACCTTATCTTAGGAATTTACTACATAATTGCCTGTATGAGGATGTCAATGGGCTTCGGTTATAGTGCCGTCAGTTAATTGGTGTGAACGCTGGCCCCGGCACAGACAGACGGACAACATTTTCTCACCCATCACACTGTTTATTTACACTATGTACAATAATCATGAAAGTCACGTGCACTCACAACCCCAGTGCCTCCAGCACTGATTCCCCCAAGTCCAGGGCCCACAGTTCTGTGCCTTGCTTCCTGGCCGCCTCCTGTCCTCGCTCTCCAGCTCAGTCCGCTTCCTCCCGACTTCCACCAATGACTGGAGGGAGGCGGCCCCTTAAATAAGGCTCCCGGATGAGCCCCAGGTGTTCCGTCCTTAGCCACGCCCCAGCGTGGCGGAAGTGTCGGCTGTCTTCCTGGCAGCTCTCCGGGTGCCACACAAAGTCAACCCGTGGCCCCCAACAGAACCAGGACGGACGCCCCCTCGCGGTCTGGAGGAGGCACAAGCCCTCCTCACGTCCTCCTGGGCGTCCCGGCCGGGGGCCACATTGGGTATGTCAGAAGTGCTATGTAAATAAATACTTTTCTGTATAAAGTATTTGTATTTGTTTAACTAGGGATAAATATTATTTGTTTAACCAGGGATAAATATTATTAGTTCAGTTGAGCTTCTTACTGTTGAATACAGTATGCTCCATATAGTCCATGGTGATGTTGGTGTGAAAGAGACTGCTGCATACCTCTGTATTAAAGTCATATTCAGTAACATTACAAAGGTGATTTAAATTTGATTTGTTTAAAGCTAAAACTGTTAAAAAATTTGACTCTAAATTAGTATCAAAGACTAAAATTATTGCTGCCTCAATATATAGTGGATTTGAATAAAAGTCAACCAACATAAAACAACAAAAAGTACTACTTTTACTCATTTGAAGCACGGTCCTGTTCTCTTCTTATCACATTCTGAAAAACAGCATCTTCATCAGCTATAGAAAAATCGCACATCATTCTGTTCAGTCATGGCTTGGCTCCACTGTTTACTTTGCAGGCTACATTTGTCAGAATTGCTATTCAAAATTTATGAGAATTTTTTTGTACAATGTCAATTTCAATCACATCGGTCAAGGCATTTTTGAGATTTTTGGTTATTTTTTTCAATTGTTGGGTGTTTTATTTTACCCCTAAATATTGATATATTGAAATGTCCTGCTGGACTAGATGTACTATCCTGACAAATTTCAGCCTTTTAATTAAACAGGAAATAGTATTTTTGTTGATGAGTTAGTGAGTAAGTGAACTTTGTATTTTACATACAGTATATAAAGAGTCCTTACAAATCTGTGTACAAAGTTTAAAAATGTGTAGTCAAATTTTAACAGCATCACAATATCCATCAAAAGTTGTGCTGATATTAATGCAAGTAAACCAGTGATAAGAGACTTACAGCTCAATGGTTTTCATGAATAAGTTTTACAAGATCAGCTGTCTGAAAAATACTTTTGGGAGCATTAATACATTTGAATTACATGGCAATTTCAATAGCATAAGCCAAAATAAATGTTTTAAAACATGTCAATTTCTCTAGTCACAAAGCAGTATGTGAGTAAGTCACCATTTTGAGAATTGTATTATTTCTTAGTTGCATTGGATTACTGCACATTATTTTGAGAAACAAAATTAATACATGAAGAAAACAGTAGTAGTGGAGCAATTATGGCACATGACTGCTTTTGCTCAACAGCCAAAATCAAACCAAAACAAGGTGATAGTGGTTGTCATGGACTTTTTCATCAACTTTTATCATCTCACTCTTACATTGGACAGTGGCATATGTGCTGTTAATCAGAGAAACCGGAAGAAATGATACCCAGTGATTCATTAGGATCTGAACATATCCTGGAACGTACATTATCATTAGCATCAGCTTCAATGTAGGGGGCAACCCTGTACATTTTGGTAGTGTAACTTCTGAGCCAATAAAGAGTAATGTAATCGTCACTGCATTGATTTGAGAGGACACTGGAAGAGACAGAGATGAACTTGTAACGTTTGCACAGACTGTGATCAGGCCATGATTTGAACCCAGGATGCCAC
The DNA here is from genome assembly GCF_016835505.1 of Polypterus senegalus. Lineage (NCBI taxonomy): Eukaryota > Metazoa > Chordata > Cladistia > Polypteriformes > Polypteridae > Polypterus > Polypterus senegalus. The sequence goes on along the minus strand of NC_053171.1, from coordinate 69,310,826 downwards.
ATTTGTAATGCTCTAGCAGTTCATTATTTTAGTTATATTGTTACTGTATGTATTGCTACAACTCTTGATATTTTTAATCATGTGTCCATTATATAACATTATTATTTCAGTCCTCCATAGCCCATTGGTCTGCCTTGCTGTAGTTTACTTCACTTTTCCTTTGTTAAGAGCATTAAACCATTGTGACAGTAGAATTTAAAATGTATTAGTTATATGTTTTCTGTAAATAAATACTGTATATCTTGCATTAATATACATATACAGTATATAGTGCAGGGAATTTTGTAGTTTACTCCCACTAAATTTGTAAAGCTATGCTGTGCTCTGAACCTGTCTTTGAAGAAAAGCCCTTATTGCGATAATGTATTTAAAAAAGAAATACTGACATTTGAAGAACAAAATCATAGGCAGTTGTTCACATCCTTAACTGCTAATATATGACACAGCCGAGTGGAGTTAGTTTTGTGAATCACACATTAAAATTCACCGCCAATTTTATTGTCTTTAATTCTCAGTCTGGAAATAATTAGAGGTGCCGATGAGCTTGTCATGAAGTATCAGTAAGTCCCCAATTTCCTGATATTAAACAAAAAAAACAGACAGATGCTTGTGGGCAAAGATCTGTTAGTGTTTTAAAGGTAAATGCAGGATGTCAAAGCATTGGCAGCTAAAGTCTGGAACAGCTGTTTGGCAAATCACAAACTTGACATTTTTTCTATATCTTTCCATTTTAGCACTGGATGTAAATAATGCAGTGGGGTGACCTGGTTTATTATGCTTGGACTCCATTTACTGGAAATGCATGGACAGGTCATGTGCAGCAAATGTCAGCATTATACATACTTTAATTCATTGTTGACTTGATGAATGGCCTCATTTACCTTTTTTCCAATAAACACACTTATATGCATGTAGAACTGCATCTGGGCTCAAGGTAGGAAACCAATCCAGGACAAGGTTATTGGTTATTATCTGGTTATTGTCCATTAACAGACACATACCCACATGTTCCCAGTTAACCTGACTTATATGTCTTTGGAGATAGGGTCCCCCAAGTGCCCAGTAAAAACCCACCAATGGTAACTACTTCCTTAACAAGCCATCCTATATTGTGTGTGTGTAATTATATGTAGAGTCATGTGAAAAGATAAGTACACCCCATGGAAACTTCACTTTTTCAACATATTTGAAAAGGCAAATATTAGATCTTCATGCAAACAGTGTCTATAGATAAAGGAGACATACTTGAAGAATTGACACATCAGAGTGACATGGTGTAGTCACTCTTATGTTCTAAATTAACGAAAATACATGTTTCTCACATAGAAAACCTAAGTACACCACAACATTTATCACAACTTTAAATACATTAAATTAGAATCAGCTATTCCGTGTTAGGCGCAAATTATTAGAAGCTCCTCATGGAGTAAGTAGGTGGAACCAAAGATTTCTAAGGTCTGGTGTTCTCTTTGCTATTGATGTGTGTGCTGTCATCATGCCAAGATCTAAATAGCTCTCTAACACCCTCAGAAAGAGTGTTGTGGATGCCTATGAGTCTGGCAAGGAATGTTAAGAAATCGGCACCTTATTTGAAATCAATCACATTTACAGGAGGCAAACATTTCAAACGACTGCTAATATGTCCAGGACTGCTTGGCCCTGCAAAATTCAGCCCAAGAGGTGACCGCTTGATACTAAAAGAAGTATCCAAGTACCCCAGAATTTCATTGCAGGATCTGCAGGTAATTTGACAAAGTCCACGCATCTACAATCAGAAAAAGATAGCATAAATTTGACCTGTACATGAAGTGCACCAGGAAAAAGCCTTTGCTGTTCAAAAAGAACATAAGAGTAAGACTACAGTTTGCCATTGAACATACAGGTAAAGACCAGGGGCCTCATGTATAAACGGTACGTATGCACAAAAATGTTGCGTAAGCCCATTTCCATGCTCACATCGTGATGTATAAAACCTAAACCTGGCGTAAAGCCATGCACATTTTCATGCAAGTACTCTGCTCAGTTTTACAAACTGCCGTCCAACAGCGTGAAAGCAGTGCTTTTGTTCCAGTGTGTTTTCCCTTTCTTTTTTAGATCCACATCCCTGATGCGGCTTAATCAAATACACTGAAATTAACTGCATATTGTTTATTAGTTTAAGGCATCTGATTGTAATTAACCTGTAACAATATAATGGTCCACGGAATGGCCAAACTATTCCAAATACCATAGCTGCTTTAGCATTGTTTCTTTCAATCTGAGTGTGGAATCACAGCTCTACAGCAGCTGATCTGAAAGAGAATAATTGGTATACAGCATGAAGCACACGCTGGCTGCCTCAGCCATGCTGTTCTATTGAACTGCTCTCAAACAGCAAACGTTTCAGAGCCTTTCCTGTACAGACCTCGCGGTTCAGAAACAGTTTCATCTCAAGAACTATAAACGCACTCAATCAGTCCATCAAGTACTACTTGTAGAACTGTTTGTACTTATTAGTACAATCACTTCACTTTAAACTTGCGATACACTTATAATATTGCACAACGTGAGCCACTTTATAAAGAGTGTATTTACATATGATAACAATATCATTTTTACAATGAAATGCAGCAAAATATATTTATTATATTATACAGATAAAATGTTAGCATCATTTAAATAATCTATATTGTTAATAATTAAACATGTGAGGACACGGTGGCGCGGCGCTAGAGATTGTTTCTGCCTCACGCTGTATGCTTGCTGGGACTGGCATGACCCTGGATGGATAGATGGATGGAGTAATTAAACATGTACTATGAAGATATTTCAATGTTCCTTAAAAGTTTTGAAGAATCAGCGTTCTAAGCTTACAGATGGCTTAACATCTATTACAGAGCTGATTGTGTGGTGATTGGTTACTTAGAGAAAGAAAAGGAAGGACAGGAATTGAGGATTAGTACGTTTGAAAGAGACAGTACTGCTGCAATAAATATTCACTGAAGGTCGTGCACAGCGCAGCAAGCATCATGCGGGAAACAGGAACAATCTCTGGACAGGGCGGCAGTTCGTTACTATCACTGAAAATGATATCAAATATACATCTCACTATTTTAATTATTCAGAGAGCTGTAATATCACAAATGTAATGGATTCTGTGTCCTGTCGGAGGAAGAGAAAGCCTGTTTAAGAAGCACGTAGTGATTCACACACAGAGCACATAAAAGAACACATACAAAACAAAGCATTTAATGTGCTACTTTAGTTATGATGGTACAGTATTTGAGAAACTAGTAAATTAAACGATTTAAAGATGAAGTTTATGATGTTCTACTTTAATGACAAAATAAACTACGTACGAGTGGAATTTCGATATTAAAGTTCACATTTTGAGCTTTTTTCCCCACAGTGTGCCTGGTTTTTTTTCTTTTCTCTGTACCCTAATAAGCTTTCTAATGACACTCAGCCGGTGGGCTACAACTCGCCTTTTCACTGTGACTTTGATATCTGACAACTTCTTTTTTATTTCGGGCACTGTGTGACTTTGTGAACTTGAGCTTTCGAGTTTCTCCGATACTCTGTGTCACTCGATCAACTTCCTTTTGTTGTTTAGACCACTGTTAAAACCAGCAAATAGTAAATGTTTCCTTGCCTCCACTTGGTATTTGCTGAAATTCTTCTATTTTTCCCTGTGCTTTTGACATTGCCTTTTCACAAAACGCTGAGCTTAAGGGCTATTTATATTGATTTGCATACTCAAAGAAGCGTAATTCTGGGAGGAGTTTGGGTGGGGCAGCAGGCAAGTGCACATGCGTTACTTTTCACACTGACCGGGATTTAAGTAGCGGAAGAATGTGGAAGTTGGTGAACGCACAGATTTATGCATCTGGATTTTTTTTGGGCGTACACATATTTACGCTTTTGTCCGTACACCATGTTTTAGTGTGAATTCTATTCTATTCTAAAGAGGGCAGCGCCAGCTTCTGAGGCCAAGAATGTAGTTACTTTTTGGGTTGAAAAGTTGATTGAAAATGCAAATTTCCCTTTATCTTTCCTTTATCCTTTCCTTTATCTTTCATATTTCTTTATCTTTATTTAGGCATTGTTTGTATGAAGATCGTATGTTTGCCTGTTCAAATATGCTGAAAAAGTAAGCAGTTTTTTTAGGGATTACTTACTTTTTCATATGACTTCCGCACATACACATGCATACTATCTTTATAATATATAATAATTTCTGATTTCTGCCAAACATTCTGTAGTTCAGAGTCAGAGTGTAAATAACCTCACTGCATGAAGCCTTTGACGTCAGCTGGGCACATTAAATACTGTACTATTTTCCATGGGCCTCTGTGATTCCCCCATTAGATAAAGCAATTTTAATCTGTTGGAGAAAAAAAAACAAAAAAAAAACAGTCACTTATTATTTTTTTTAATTAATGTTGAAGACTGGTCAGAATGGCCAAAAGCACCCTCCACAAAGATGTATTCCAAGAAACTGGTCAGATTATTAGATGACTGACAGGCATGCTGTTTTTGTTTTTTTATTTGTGATGTTTCACTATTTGTGAGGACATTTTCCAGACCTTTGTGCTGCATTCACAGAGATAAAACACTTACACTACAAGGCCACTATTACAAAATGTTTTTTTTAGCTCCCCAGAAACATGTCTCACTTTAACAGAATAATATTTCTTGGTCTGCGGCTATACTGATCGTCCTGATCACAACCCTGCGCCACTTTAATTGTTTGGTTTGATCTCCCGGCCTCTTTTTTTTCCTGTTTCTTTGCCAATTTTTCTCATTACAAGAAAATCTGCATAACTTTTTGTGCTGTCTCAATGACATTTTTCAGTTCACAGTATGTAAAGATTATTTTTTCATTCCTGTTCATTTTTAACATGAGATGTCATTGAATAATCTACTAACTTGAACACGAGGTGCTCTGGTCAAGTAGAGCAAGGAGAGATTGAATTTCAACATAGACAATCATCCTGTCATACTTTAGATTCTTTTGGAAAGAGCAGTACTGTGCTACATACCATCTCTGTTTAGTTAGAAGCAGCCTTAAGATGGCTTGAATTCCAGCCTATCTTTTTATATTGAAAATTGAATTGTCAATTGCTGAGCTGAAGACTCTGTGGCTTTCCAGTCAGCAGCATCTTAGGTGGATGCTTTGTAGGAAGCATCTTTAATGGGTGCTCTTTTGAAGCTATCTTTAAGCTGTGGCGCAGTAAAAGTGTCTTCAGTGGCATAAAAGGTTTATTTTGTAAAAATGTATTAGGTGACTGTTCCATCATAAGTGCACTTGGTGGTTTCTTCATCACTAGTGCTGTTTGGGGGTTCCTTAAGAAGTGTGTTCAGAGCCTCTTTTTTATTCCTCTAGTGCATGTAGTTTCATGGATCATCACTCACAATTTTACGTTTTTTGGTTAAAAAAAGAGTTTTTTGGAAGCTTCATAGTAGAAAGGGCAGTTTCCCAGCTCCTTTGGAACACATACATTCCGCTTCAGTAGGTTACCACTGCAGCCAGAAGGGTGTGCTCATGAGTTTCTCCAAATCATAAAAGTAATAAAATAAGCAAAGCCGGGCTTGCTCAACTTATTGTTATGGTTTTATCATGACTCTGCTCTTGCCTCTGTTTTATGTTATTATGTTAATGTATTTTCTTATTTTTTTGTTACACTACATTAATAATTTTTTTTCTTAGTTATTTTATGATGTCTTACAAGTTTTAGGCTATGTTACTATGGTGCATGTCAGTTCTTTAAATTATCTTTCTCGTTCTTTTTGTGTTGAACTGATAGGGGAAGGCCCCTTCCGATGGCGTAACTGGAGAACCACACCCATTGCTATTTAGGAACCAATATTCCAAATAATGGCTGTTAACTTTCTGTTTTGGCTGTTGTTTGGAAATTGGATTTCAGTTATTGCAGGTGCTTTTTCTGATTTTCTCTGGTTTATAGACTTAGGGTTTGTTTTTGAATTTGATTTCTTGAGTACAGATGGGGTTTGTTTGAAATTATTTTTGACTTTCTGGGTATAACTTACTTATTTCTGTGGCATTGCTTTTGTTCCTATTTATTTTTTTAATTCTTGCTAATACATCTATAAATATAAAGGAATACCTTATTGTAAAATAGTACTAGCCATCAGGCCGCTTTTTAAATGATTTTTAAGCACAGAGGAAAAAATAAACATTTGAAAAATCCGTAATTTAATAAACCACCAAGAAAAGTAACATTGCAACAATGCACGCTACGAAGCAACATACAATTGTCCGTGACTGAAAACTGGAGGAGCGCCTTCTCCTTCCAAAGCGAAGGACGGGGTTGAACGGCGCTCGTTCAGTACGAACTGCCCACTTATGTGCCCACCCCCAACTCCCTACCTGAGTCGCTTTTGTCTGTGTACAGTCCACACGCACCTGTGAGTCACGTTGACTGTTAATTTTCCAAACACCGCCTCAGTCTGTTTCCACGTTGACTTTTCATTGTTCTTTGCGGTTCTGGCGTCTTTTTTATATATAATCCACCAAGTCACCTGACCGGGGTGGGAGGGGGGATTGATGGGGTTACAAAGGGCAGGAACGTAATCAGTGCGAGCGTATGACCCGCACGTACTGGGAATTTCGTTCGTGGGGAACAATCGCAAGCCACGATCTCCATCACGAATGGGGTTCAATGGCTTACTCACGCCGGGTAGACACACGTTGATCCATTTAGTGTAGCGCGCGTGCAGTACCGGACATACAAGTGCATCACAGACCTGTTAATGCTTAATCTCACGTAGCTGAAAATCACTTGTCCCTCTAAGAATTTGGACGCCGACCGCTGTTGGGTCGTGTAACTATTTAGCAGGCGGGAGTCTCGTTCGCTTTGGAAATAAGCATCCAAATCGCTCCACTAAGTAAGAACTGCCATGCACCACCACCCACAGAATCGAGAAAGAGCTGTCAATCCTCTCCGTGTCCGGGCCGGGTGAGGTTCCCTGTGTTGAGTCAAATGAAGCGAAAGGCTCTACACCTGGTGGTGCCCTTCCGTCAATTCCTTTAAGTTTCAGCTTTGTAACCATACTCCCCCCACTGAACCCAAAGACTTTGGTTACCGGTTGGCGCCGGGTTGGGAATGACGCCGGATGCCTGTTGCGGGGCCTGCATTGGTGAATCAGGTGAGACGGTAATGAAACAGAGGCACAGGGCTTATTGGTTTTTAAAGACTGCTTTCTTCATTGGGTTTTAACCATTGCACAGAACGAACCAACACACAATCGCACAGGCGTTGGAGGGTGGAACTGGAGGAGAGGAGGACGACATCCACTCCGCTCCCTCCGTCATGCTAGTCTGCTGATTTCTCGTTCAGTATAAACCGCCTGCTCAAGTGCCCACCTCCAACTCGTCACTCGAGTCGTTGTCGTCTTTGTACAGTGCAGATGCACCTGTGAGGCTAGGGTTGCCACCCGTCGTTTAAAATACGGAATCGTCCCGTATTTGAGAATGAAATTGCGCGTTCTGTGGTCTTGGCCCCCAAGGGATGTGGCCCCCGCTGCAGTATGAGTCCCTTATTTGTTTGTATTAAAAGTGGTAACCCTACCTGTGACTCACAAAGACTTTTCGTTGCTCTGTGCGGTTTTGGCTGCCTTTCTATATATAATCCACCAAGACACCCGACCACGGGGATGGGGTTGTTTGGTGTGTACAAAGTGCAGGAGCATCTAAGAAGACGCATGTTTGTCGCGGATGCGAATTGCTATATGTAGCGTGTAAAACAGTTTGCTATGAGCAACAGTTTCGTCAATGACATTTCTCCAAAAAAACCCGACTGACAGAAACAAACAGTTACCTGAAGCAGGAATTTCTATAACATTGAAAGAAGTGTTGTTTCCATGAAATACATTTGAAGCGGCAGCCATGGAGGGCAAAAGAATAGTCAACGTGGCTCACAGCTGGGTTTTGACCGCAGCACAGACCAAAGCGAGTGAGTATGTGTTTGATGAGCTGTTTGATTTGGCGGGCAGTGGTCTGAGGTGCGTTCCTGAGCACGTGGGAGGAGGGGTAGAGTTTGTGGGCGGGGCTTCGTTGTTCCTTTCGCATGGTTTTTCATGGTGGACGTGGTCGGGTGTCGAAACCGAAAAGAATAATGAAAAGTCAACGTGGCTTAGACGTGCATGTGGACTCCTAGCACAGACGAAAGGGGCTAACTGGGTGGTCGGTGAGTTTTTGCGTCCGGGCACATGGGTAGGCAGTGTGAATGCGTAGAGAGCGAGGGTAGATGCGGGCCAGTGAAAAAGGAGTGTTGGTGGGCAGGAAAACGTCTTCCGCATTCCTGCAGGAGCATCTAAGAAGACGCATGTTTGTCGCGGATGCGAATTGCTGTATGTAGCGTGTAAAACAGTTTGCTATGCTGCAAGCGGTCATGCATTGTAACCGAAAACTCGTAGACTGCTTACTTCATTGTGTTTTAACCTCAGTTGTAAAGGATTGTTTTAAAGATCCCATGAGATACCCCTCGCAAACCGTTTCACATGCTGCATATGGCGATTCACCTCCGTGAGAAACATGCCTCTATGAACAGTCAACGTAGCTCGGAGGTGCATGACATGAACATGGCATTAACCTGACCTGCACCGCATGTGACCTCCACGACAGACGAATATAAATGACGCCACTTTTTCTGTGTCCTCGCGTCCGACTTGGTGGCCGTTTTCCTGCGAGTTGTCGTCATATCCAATGGTCTTGGAGTTGGTGGGCGTGGCTCCTTCTGCGCGCCATAGGTGTCTCACTTGTCGGCGGCTTACTGAATCCACGCCCCTTCCGGCGTGCTTTTCATGGTTGTCTTGCCTTAGTAAATTATATATATAAATGTTCATGTTTTATCTTCTCTCTCTATGTCTGAGGTTTTTAAAGGCTTTACCCCTTTTTCTTGAGTGTTTTTTGAGGCCTTCTCTTTGAATTTGGGGTTAAGGCTTGATTTTTAGTTATACCTCATTGACCTTTTTGCAGGTAGCCTATGTTTCGAGTTTGTGGAGCCAGGGCAAAATCATAACATGCGTCATGTAAGATGTCCACTTCACTTACACACCTTTAACACAAATTATCCTTCCTCAGTCCTGCTTTCTGTACCTTTCTTATGGTGACCCTAGCTTTTCTTTCCTCCCATTAATTGAGTGCAAGCTAAGGCTTTCTTGCCAACTCCATGCTCAATCGCCAAATTGCTAGAAAGATGTTTTAAACTAAAAATTGATTCCCAGAGATTACCTCCAAGGTCAGGAATGCCATTAGAAACTGAACTCCTAGACCTCTCATTGAGTGGCACCAGTTGTTCCTGCAATCCTGACCACTAATTTTCCCTTCCATTACCAAGATATGCTCAGGTATTTGGCTTTACCTATGTGAAGTGGCACAGTTGGCTCTGCTACAAGACATACTGGTGGATCTTTCAGCAGCCAGTGTTGACATTAGCAATTTTTAATAATCACATCTTATTCTACAGTAGATTATGTATGACAGTCAAAGAATGTAGTCGCAAAGAACAAAAACAATCTGGCAACATGCCCAACAGGATTTCTGGCAACTGCTGTTTTGATTTAGACTCTCTCGGTGACAAACAGTATGAATGCTTATCCTTTTCTTTTTTTTTAAGAATGCAAATACAAAGTTTGTGGCTTTACTCTTTTTCCATTTAAAATTTAACAAAACCGCAATGCAAAATTCTTTCCCATTTGCATACTCGGTGAAGACTGTAATGTCTGTGCTGTACAACAAGAAAGAACAAATGTTCGTAAAGAAATTAATGAACTGTTTTCATGCAATTTGGCAGGGAGAGTTTTATTCAGCAGTTTTTGGGACAGCCAATGATTGTGGATGATGTCTCACTTTGTCTCTTTGCCACTGTTTGCTTTAGTTTTGTTTTCTTTTCAATTTTTTTCTTTAACTGATTGTTTTGCTCTTTGAAATCAATTTCCAATGAGATGAGATAATACATTACAACAATATTTCTGACACTTCTCAAAAATACACCCATCAGATCCTTGTGAAAGGATGGGCTGCAGTTAAAAGTGAAATACATAATTTCACACAGGTAACATAGTTTCTTCCTGATTTAATGCACAACATAGTTCTTGGTCAAGCTGATTGCACTTGGCTAACAGAGGGCTCTGGGTGTTTTCACGCAGCATGGGCCATTCTCGGTTATTCTAATGCTGTTGACTTCTCCACCTTTTTGCATGCTCACTGTCTTAATGCAAGAGGTGCAAGAGTTGACCAAAGTTATCATCAGTTTAACCCACATCATGTAGACAATCATGCTAAAATGTTCCCCTCACATTTGGAATTATTGTATGATAAATAAACAGCATCTTAGAGAAGGTACTGCATCATGTTTAGGCTCTAATGAATTACATATTTTTGAAAAGAGAATCATGCCTTTAGGGCAGGAGTGTTGACCTCTGGACCTGGAGGGCCGCTGTGGCTGCAGGTTTTCATTCTAACCCTTTTCCTAATCAGTGATCAATTTTCACTGCTAATTAACTTATTTTCCCTTCATTTTAATATCCATGTTTTTAATCCCTGAATTGATTCTTTTCTTCAATGAATGATCGCCAAACAGAAATGAGACACGAAACAAGCGAACAGATGATCAGCTGAATTGGGGCTTTAAATTCTAACCAATTTCACTCCAACCACTTTCTTAATGAGAAGCTGATTCTGTCTGTTAATTAATCCCATTATTTAATTCCATGGCTTGTTGCTGCTCTCATTCTGCCACAGCAGACATTTTCCAAAACTGTTGATTTTTTGTTTCTACTTTCTTTTATACAAAGTATAGGGAAAGTATTGCAATCATCCAAAGATTTGATGTTGAGATTTTGATGAATCTCAGATGTTTTAGACCTCCCTGACTTTCTCGTATACGAAGTATAGGGATTCTATATATAGAATAGGGAGTATAGGGATAGTATTGGAATCTTCCAAAAATTCCTTTTTGAGATTTTTATGAAACTTGACGTTTTAGACCTCCCTGAGTCTGAAAATACCATTATTGGAATTATGTCTGTGTGTTTGTCTGTGTTTATTGTGGCAGGCGGCTGGGGTCCATGCATACTATATTCAGGGGGAGCAGCCCTGGACACTGCAATACCTCTCCCTGGACGCTAGATGGCTGCCGCCCTGGGTTGGAGCTGTGCCTCAGTTTCTCACAGGGCTCCATGGGAATTGGAGTTGGGTACAGCCCTGTTGGGTCCAACCGGCACTGCCAGGAGGCGCTGCGTTTGGGACTACTGAGCCCTTGTGGGCAGCAGGTTCATCACACCCGGAAGTGCTGCCATAACTCGGTGATCAAGCACCTGGAGCACTTACAATTGAACTATAAGAGGAGCCAGCGACCACCACTCGGGGGCCAGAATCGGGAGGAAGAGGACGAGGTTGCCAGGGAGGAGTGGTGGTAAAAGAAGTGTGTGTTGACTTGTGGTGATTTACTGTCAGTGCTTTGGTACTGTGTATTGCCTGTGGGGTTCACGGGGAAGATGTGCCACACAGGTGAAAAAAAGTAAATATTTTGTTTATTTTACCCGTGCCTCCCGTGTCCAATCTGTGTCGGGTCGGGCGCTATATAGCACTCTTCTTACAGTATGTAAACATGATAACTTAAGTACGCTTTTACTTCGGTCAACCAAATTTTGCATACAAGTATTAGGTAAAAAACATAGATTTCTGTCAACATTTGGACTATTTCCATTAACTGGAAGTGGTGCTTTAACTTTTATTCTTGCAGCTGCAGAGTCCAATTTATTCAACTTTTATAATAATTGTTCAATATATTATTAATTTGATTTGATTCGTTGTATTCTTTACAGTACATAATATAAAAATATAATCATCATCTTGCAGTTTACCCCTCAAATATCCATCCCCCATATCTGAGTATATGAAAAAATCTAGGGGAGACCACTCCCGATTTTTTCTAAGAACACCGTTAAAAAATTTTGGTGACCTGAGAGATCAACCTTACGGAGATCTTTACCTTTCTTTATTTTCAGATATTGTGTGATGGCACAGGTGAGCTGGTAATGTGGCAGCTTGTTTTGTGCGTCAGTATTATTTGGTTGCTGACTAAGGAAAAATAAACAACAAAAGGGCCTGAGTCAAGTTAATTAAAATTTAGGCAAAATAAGTTAATTAGCAGCAAAAACTGGTCACTAATTAAGAAGATGGTTAGAATGAAAACCTTCAGCCATTGTGGCCCTCCAGGACTGGAGTTCCTGATGGTCACACTTCTTTGGTTCAGTCATTCTGCTCTGGGAGTGCTCTTGTTACATCTAGGATTACTTTCTTTCTTTCTTTCTTTCTTTCTTTCTTTCTTTCTTTCTTTCTTTCTTTCTTTGTTATTAATGCGATAACCCTCTGAGATTGAATTAATTTGGTAGCCTTTAAAAATAAGCTTTGAACTCAGTTTGTAATTAACATTGTAAATGATTCTGCTAAAAGCTGTGTGTTGGTGACCCGGGCGGTGTCCCATATTATTTGCGGGAATGACTAAGCAAGAGAGTTGTATCAGCACAGTGCCAGCAGCCACTTCTCAACATTCGCTGTTAAATTGTGTAACTTGTTTTTTCCAAACTTGGTCTCTTGAGTTTTTAACTAATTTTAGCTGGCTTGTTCAACAAGTATTGGCAGAACCAGATAGTGGGTCTTTGCTGGCAGCATTGGAAGCATGGGAGAAATGGGCAGTCACAAGAATTGCATCAACTGAGGCATCACCCCCTACTGTTGTTCTGTTTTGTTTTGTTTTGTTTTAACCACAGAGGCAGCCAAATGTTTAGATGTGCAATGTTTTTGTCATATGTAGGCAGCTTTGAGCATAAGGTATGAACCAGCCATGGATGGGAACACAAATCCTTTGCCACTCGCATATTGCTCATAACTAGCCTTCTGTCACTGCCATCCCCATAGTTAGAGCCTAATTTTCAATTGTCCAATGGTCAGAATCTTTCAGTAAAGTTATATATTTTCATTATTTTTCAACGTGAAGTTTCCAATTTATCAGATGAATAAATATGTGTTGCCTAACAGATAGGCAATAATTTATCACTCTTCAAGTCTGTAGAGGCCTGTAGTCTAAAACCAGGTAAAATAAGTCCTGAGAATAACCTGAAAAATATCACCTCATGGTGTCAGTTATCTTTATTCATTGAAGAAGACACATACATCCAGATCATTTGAATGAATCAGACATTGAAAAGGAGACCCACAGAATAAATCACCCACAAGTTCTCCTAATGAAAAAATAAGGAAATAATTGTATTGAACTTATGATTTATAAGTTGGATTTGTGAAAAGAATTTAATCAATAAACATAACAATTTGACCTAAAATGGAATATTGTGCTAAACCAACTGACCACTGGAAGTCATTAACAGGACTAGTTAGGCTAAGGTTGTCCTCAGACACCAGTAACAGTAAAGCTTCTTTATTCTCTCATAAAATTTGAGAACTTTGACTTTGCAGCACTGGGTACTCAGTAATTAAATTCTGATTCTGTGTTGGGGAGCTATACTCTGAAGTCCAGCTACCCTCTCCAGAGTAGTCAGTTGGTCAGTCTTTTTTTATGTCGCTTTGTAGGGGATACCAAGGGAACAACACTTCTCCAAAAATGGCAAAGACCAAATTCATCCATTCTTTACTAGTATTATGACCTTGGCTGATAATCTCTTCATCTTGCCCAAATGAGAAAGAAAGCTGCAAACAGATGACCGTTTTGACTTCAGTTGAGCTTGTAACAGTAACAGTTATAACAGTTGTGCTGATAACAGTAAACTCTCATTAACAAGAAATAAAAATTAACAGATGGTTTGAAAATGATGAAAGAATGTAATGCCATTTGGTGCCCAGTAGGTGTCTTTTGATAATGGTGTTCTTGCCCAAAAAGGGCAGTGCCAAAGCATCTGCTCAACAAGCATGACATCATTATTTGTAACATATGAAAGTGCAGGAAAAGTGACCCACATGGACAGCAATGCAGAGTGAAAGCAGTTTACAGCTGAAAATGCTTTCTTATGTTCTTGGTTTGGGGTAAATTGCCTTTGTATTTTATGCTGCTATTTCTAGTGAATTGGAACAATATATTAAAAAAAATGTAAGCATATGGAGTGGTACTGTTTTTTCAAATTAACGACTGCATTTTCTGCCATACTTCTTAGAGTAACTTTAAAAGCTAAGCACCCTGGAATTGTCATGTATCCCCGTTTCTGATTCACTGACTCAAGAAAAAAAATACACTCATACAGATTAGGTGACATTTACTGTCTTGATGGAGGACACCAATAACTGTTTCTATTGTATGTATTGTCCTGAAGCAGTATCACAGAAGGGGAACATTGGGGGGAAGAAAAAGCTGGGTGCTGCCAGCATCACTTAAAATCAGTGCACAGAACTGAGAGCTCAATCAAGAGGCCACAAGGTGACAATTCCCAGCAAAGATGTTCCAGTGAGCGATGTGTGTACAAGAACTAAGCAAGTTGTTTTGTGAATGGTCCCCAGATGTTGTTTGTTTTGCTGCTACATGAAACTGCATCATTTCTGTTTTTTATTGGTATGTACTGTAGACCATTCAAACATGATTGTGTCTTATTTAAAGAAAACCTTTTTTTTCTCTTACATCTTTTTTTCCAGTGAATGCATCATAGTGGAATGTGATTTGCTTGCAGAAAACACTTTTTAACCATACCAACTGTGAAAAGTTCATTATAAAATATTGAATTCATCCCCCCTTGTTCTAAACCGGCCTAATCCATATTTTTGAATCATTGGGGCATGGTCAGACATTCACATAGAGTCAAAAACCAGCTTAACCTGGATATTTTTAGGAGGTTTAGGAAGTGGGAGGAAAAGTATACTTTGCAAAGAGGAAGCCACACAAATGTGTAAAGAACTTGGAAACTCCAATCAAACAGTGATCATTCCCCAAATTTATCAAATATCTCAGAGTAGTTAAACAGTCCTAACTGGCTCAAAAAGTTTGGAGGAGTAATAGCATTTTCTTAATTTAGATAACTACTCCTAACTTCACCAGGATTTAGGTGAGCTGCTAGAAGATGACATTCAGTTAGAGATCAACACCTACATTCTGAGAAAGGCTGATGTTCTGAAAACATAACAATGAACTTGTAAAAAGATATCGATTTGACAAAGATGGAATAATATACATAACAAATCTTGTTTGTCATGTGATTGATCCATCTGTGCAGAGAAGCCATACACTGTCAGCTGAAATGAAAGCAGTATTAATGTTACATGTTTTGGCCACAGGGTAAATGCAGCTTTGTAATAGCAATGATTTAGGTATATCATGACCACTTATTTCTCGAATTTTGCACTAAACTTTGAACGCCCTTAAAATGCATGAAATAATACTCAGATTTATACATTTCTCAACCTCTCGACATGAGTTAATGGTATATCAAGCTGCTTTCTTACACATTGTTGGTTTTCCTGGAGTTGTTGGTGTGATTGATGGCAATCACATAAAGACCCTTGCCCCAAGTGGTGATGCGCATGTACAGTATATGTGAATTGCAGGCAGTATCACAGTATTAACACACAGGTTGCCGTGGATGCAAACTGCAGTGTAATGACTGTTGAAACAGAAAAACTGAGGCACACGCCAAATGACATTTAAGCCTGATAACAGGTGTAATTGTTTATCAATGAATGATCCACAGCTGTACTTTCAGAAGTATCACCTTGATGCTGTTACAGTATGTTTACTGAAACTGGCCATGGCTATTCTGGTAGAGTTTCTGAAGTTGAGTTCAGTCTTGTTTCTGTTCATGTTCCAGAGTCATGTGCCATGCCTCTTTTTTGTCCCCTCTTATCTTCTGCGAGGCTTCATTTTTCCAATGACCTTGGAGTCTCTGTCTTCTTTCCTTCCTGTGAACCTTCTTGGACTTGTAATGTGTAATGTAAATGTTCAAGGGGTTTGTGTAAAGCAGAACTCAATATATCTGTGTGACATTTTTCAGTCAATCACTCAACCAGCCCCATCTATCTATATATGCTTGCCATTACAGTAGTATTCTTAATGATGTTGCAAAGTGGCAACAGTGTACAGTTTAGAGCAATATCCAGCTTTATTATGTGTTCCTCCTTCCTATTCTTCTACTACTTTCTTTATTATTATTATTATTATTATCTTTGTGGTAGGGCCTTAGCATTAGTATCCGAAAACAAGAAAACACCATTTTTGTAGCTCAAAATGACATAAAATCATGACATCATTCATTCTCAAACAAAACCCCTACTTCTTGCTGGGATTGTGTGAAAGATACTTCATAGCTACTTTTCATGTCGTACTCTAGAGTGAAACAAATTCTTATCCTAGTAAGACTTTTGGTGCAATTCCTAGGAGAATTCTGAGATGGACACATATCAGGATTTAATCCCAGTCACCTGGAGGTGTTGGGGCAGCCATGCCGTTGACCTGCCCAGATTGATCGTAATTCAGTTCAATGTATAGTTATGTTATGTATTATGTTGCACTGTAAAAATATTGTGACGTGTGAGTCCCTGTCTTACACACCAAAACATTAGGCTGAGTCTCAGTACTTTAGCAAAACCAGCTTTATCCAGCTTGAAACAGGAACAGCAAAGTTATTTATTGTTGCGGGATCTACCACTCTCCTATACATAGCCACACTAATCAGGCAGGATCATCGCCATGATAGTGGCCAAGTAATACTGTTCCCTGCATTTATAATGTTCTTCACATCACCCATCGACTATGGCGCTTACAGTACAACTGTGGTAGGCTGAGCCACTGAAGCGATGGGAGCCTGCGGTTGCCCTTACAATGGATAAGCTGTCTTCCGTAGACGCAGCAATTGTGCTTCGGGATGCTCTCTGGCATGTTGTCCTATTGGAGGGAGTCCCAAAAGAGTTTAGAAACCTTACAATATAGAAATATGGTATAGTTAAAACACAGTAAAGCACAAAGGTGATCTCAAAACACAATGGCCTATGTATAGAGAAATTCAAATATATCCATTGTGAAAGAATCAGTCTCAACACACGAAAAAAGTTTGGGGCAGCCACCCGTATATTGTCCCTGGCTTCAAAAAGGTATAGTAATAAGCCAAGCCGTGTTCTTGTTGAGTTCCAAACTGAACTGATTTGGTTTTTAAAAAAGATGGCAGCTTTTATAAGCCGAAACCAGACGTGATATCATCTAGGGCCATCGTTTTGAGGATGATATACTGAGGTCTTTAAATGTTTAATTTTTAGTAACTTAGCAGTCTCCCTGAATATCTCTGGAAGTGACGTCAGTCTGGACAACGGAACCAGAAGTGATGTTGTTGGTGTTGAATCAGGCAGGTTTTCCCGTATTTGGCCTGCAGACATAACAGAGCCAGGTTTAGTGCACCACACCAACCCCTGGCCTGGTGGGTAATTACCTCCACTTGGTCCACGCATTACCTGTCTGTGAGGTTGTGGCTCCGGGAAAGGGCATTGGCATTGGCCTGCAGTACACCTCGACAATAAACAACTGAAAACTTGTAAGGTTGTAGGTCTAAAAACCGCCTCGTGACTCATGGGTTTGAGTCTTTGTCAAACGCCATCCACTGTAAAAGTGCATGGTCAGTCACCAGGGTGAACTCATGCCAAGAGCTAGTACCTCTGCTGAGTAATCCCCCATTTAATCATCAAAGCCTCCCGCTCAACTGCCGCCTACCTGGTTTCACAGTCCCAACAGTTTCTGACTCAGGTACATTATAGGGTGTTACACTCCATCGACGCTTTGACCGAAGTGTCCATCTGGAGGATGAAAGGTAGAGAAAGGGCCTGCTTGAGGTTACTAAATGCAGCTTCTGTTGCCACATTCCATACCACATGATTCAGTTTCCACATCTTTGTGAGATTAATCAAGGGCATAGCTCTCTCGAAAAAACTGGATACAAACTGCCAATAGTATCCTGCTAAGCCGAAAAAGGCCTGTACTTACCTCTTGGTCTTCGGACGGGGCCAATTCAAAATGGCATTTATTTTGGATCACTGTTGCCTTACTGTACCCTGACCCACTAGGTTACCTAAATATTTGGTTTTGACTAATCCTAAGTAACATTTCTTTGGATTAATACGAAGACTGGCTTCTGCTAGTGACCGTAATATAGCTTGGACCTGCTGTAAGTGTTCTTTCCAGGTGTTGGAATAGATGACAACATCATCGAGTTAGGCAGCGCTATACAAATTATGAGGATGGAGCACTTTGTCCACCAGATGTTGAAAGGTCGCAGGTGTCCCATGTAATCCGAATGGAAGAACATGACACTGCCAGTGCCCACTAGGGGTACTAAACGCTGTCTTTTCCTTTGCGGAGTCCATTAAACCTGCCAGTACCCCTTTGTCATATCTAAGGTAGTCAAAAATTTAGCTTGCCATAGTCGCACGAGGAGGTCGTCCGCTCATGGCATCGGATAGGCATCGAATTGGGAGACTTGGTTAAGCCGATAGAAGTCATTGCAAAACCTCAAACTTCCATCAGGCTTTCCAACCAAAATGATAGGACTGGACCAGGGACTATAACTTTCCTCTTTTACAATTAGTTCCAGCATTCATTTGATCTCCAGCTCCACGAATGCCTTTTTTGCTTCGGGGAGTCGATAAGGGCGTTCTTTAACTATTACCCTGGGTTTTGTCACAATGTCATGTGCAACCAAGGAGGTTTGTCCAGGTTTCTCACTTACTACCCTCCGTGACAGACAGGGTAACTGCTTCGAGCTCCTGTCATTGTAGACTGGTCAGATTATCACTGAAGTTAAGGTTTACTTTATGAGCGCAGAGTGTGGGGGGCTGTCTGGAGGAAGGATTGAGGTCCCTTTCCTTCCACGTTTTTAGCAAATTAACGTGATAAATCTGGTTGCTGTGCCAACTGTTTGGTTGTTTAACCAAATAATCGACCAGCCCCTTCCTGTCCTTAACTTCATAATAGCCTTGCCAATGTGCCAGTAGTTTGGAGTGCAAGGTGGGAACCAATAGCATGACTCAATCCCCCGGACGGAACTCCAGAAGGGACTTACCACTGTTATAACAATGGCCCTGGGCTGCTTATATATTCAGATATATTTGTAGAGGGGAGTGCCTCGTCCTCCCAACCTTCCTTTAATATATCCAGTATACCTCTGTGTTGTCATCCATATAATAACTCAAAGGGTGAGAACCACATGATGGCTTATGGGACTTCCCAATATGCAGAAAGGACAAGGGGGAGGAACTGATCCTAGTTCCTTCCATCCTCATTGAATAAGTTATGTAGCATCTGTTTGAGGGTTTGATTAAACCTCTCGACTAGACCATTGTTTTGAGGATGATATACTGAGGTCTTTAAGTGTTTCATTTTTAGTAACTTAGCAGTCTCCCTGAACGTTTCCGAGGTAAAAGGCGTCCCTTGATCCGTCAGGATTTCTTTAGGGATACTGTCTCTCGCAAAGACCCCTACCAACTGACGTGCAATAGCCTTTGAAATCGCTGAGCACAAGAGAACAGTTTCAGAATATTGGGTAGCATAGTCTACCATTGTATATTTATAACCCCTGGGTGAGGGCTCTTGGGGTCCCACCAGGTCGACCCTGATTCACTCAAAGGGGACATCAATTAAGGTTAATGGGACTAGAAGAGCATGGTCCCTCCTAGGAATCTGCTGCAATTGACATTCCGGACAAGACATGCAAAAGTGGTGGACCTCCTAATTTATCCCGGGCCAAAAAAAATCAGAGGCTGATCCGCTCTAATGTTTTCTTGGGGCCCAGTTGGTGCTCCCTGGAGGTGGGTATGAGCCAGTTCACAGACTTGTCACTAGTAAGTCAGTGGAACTAACAACAGGGACCGTACCTCCCCTTCGTGTTCTGCCACCCAATATAAAAAGTCATTATTTAACACAAAGTGGGGAACCTGTGGCATGGGATGTGCGTTAGCCATCTATCAGAACTACTGCATTTTTTGCAAATTTAAGGGAGTAATCTTTCCATCGCTCCCTTTTAAATGAAGCCGGGTTCTGTCTAAACTGAAACTGCAGACAGCTGAGAGGATCAGATTCGACTTCAAGGGGTATGGTTTCAGTCCGAGCCAGAACAGCGCTTGAAGATGACTTGTCGCAATGCGATGGCTCGGACATTTCATTTTCAATGTCAGAGGCTGAAATCTGCTCCTCTTACGGATGTGAACACGGTGTGGAGGAAGCTGAGGACACAGTATCAGCGTCCATGACAAGACATTGCCTTTGTGGGATGAGCAAGTGTTATACTGCTGTTATCTGTCGTGCATCCAAGTTCACCAAAGCATATTCCGCAGTGTAAGAGTAGGACTCCGAATCAGGGACACAACTTTGTCTAGGTTCACAGGGATTCCATTCTGGATCACCCAAGTAGAGAGGGGTACTAAGGGTTTTAATGATCACTAGCAGAGAGATCATGCTAGTACAAGCCTGTCCCAGGTCATCTGGGCAAGTTTAGGTGGACGAGCCTTTATAAGTAATGCACAGGATATCTGTTTGACTATTTTCCTTTGTTTGGCTTTAGCCAACACCCAACTTTAAGCCAAAGGCTAAAGGCCTGTTCCTGGAGGGCTTTTTCTGGGTTAAATTCCCAGGTCATTGTTTCCCTTGCCTGCCAACCTGAGGCACCCTCAACTTTCTCAAAGGTTTTTACCTTTGTGGGGCTTTGGTCCCCAGCCTCGGGAGCCCATAATAAGTTTCCACTGTGTTCCTTTCTGAACCCGGCCCTTGCCTGTGGGTCCCCTGCCTACAGTCCCAGGTTTTCCTTAGAGGTTTCTGGGTCGGTACATACTCCAGATTCCCCGGACACACACTCTCGGACCCCAGCTCGGCAACACAGGAATGGTACTTTCTTACCTAACTGTTCTTCAGTTGGTTGGGACGAGCATGTTTTGAGACTTTGTCCTGAGTTGCCTTCCGGTTCCAAAAGGAGACAATAATCATGCCGACTACGCCACTGTGAAAGAATCAGTCTCAACACATGAAAAAGGTTTGGGGCAGCCACCCATATATTGTCCCTAGCTGCAAAAAGGTATATAGTAATAAGCCAAGATGTGTTCTTGTTGAGTTCCAAACTGAAATGATTTGGTTTTTGAAAAATGGCAGCTTTTATAAGCCAAAACTGGAAGTGATATCATCTAGGGTCAGAACTGGAAGTGATGTTGATCTGGGCACCGGAACCGGCAGTGATGTCAGTCTGGGCTCCGGAGCCAGAAGTGATATTGTTGATGTTGAATCAGGCAGGTTTTCCTGTATTTGGTCTGCCGAGATAACAGAGGTATATTTCCCATTATAAATGAGAAAATAAATTGATTTAACTATAGCCAATTAGTAGCACAGCGTTGTTTCACTTTACAGTCTGCCACATTTCCATCTTCACTTGTCTAACTGGTTGTCTAGCCTCTCCCTGGAAATTCTAAATTGCATCATGGTGCATCATAGTTTCTTTTAGGTCTCTAAAATAACTGATACTTCCTTTAGGGGGTTTTAGAGGTCAAGGAATTTCATCATCACATTTGAGTTAGACACGTTTTTGAAAATGTTAAAGTCAATCTTATGTTTCCTTGGTAATCGGACGGTTACTCAGCAGGATGACCAGGAGTCTATACTAATAAAAGGCAAAGCCCTCACTGACTGACTGACTGACTGACTCACTCACTCACTGACTTATCACTAATTCTCCAACTTCCCGTGTAGGTAGAAGGCTGAAATTTGGCAGGCTTATTCCTTAAAGCTTACTTACAAAAGATAAGCACGTTTTATTTCGAAATTCTACGCGTAACGGTCATAACGGTCGACAACGTCCGCCATGTTGAACTTTCTTATTCTTGGCCCCATCTTCACGAAATTTGGTAGGCGGCTTCCCTGCTAACCGAAACCAATGTACTGCATACTTATTTCGGTGGTATGACGCCACTGTCAGCCGCCATATTGAACTTTCCAACGTCACTAATTCTCCAAATTCCCGTGTAGGTAGAAGGCTGAAATTTGGTACTTATTTTGGTCGTATGATGCCACTGTCGGCCGCCATATTGAACTTTTCAACAGTCTTTGTTACTTATGAGCCCATCTTCAAGAAATTTGGTACGCGGGTTCCCAACGCTAACTGAATCCTACTTACATACATATACAGTGGTGTGAAAAACTATTTGCCCCCTTCCTGATTTCTTATTCTTTTGCATGTTTGTCACACAAAATGTTTCTGATCATCAAACACATTTAACCATTAGTCAAATATAACACAAGTAAACACAAAATGCAGTTTTTAAATGATGGTTTTTATTATTTAGGGAGAAAAAAAAATCCAAACCTACATGGCCCTGTGTGAAAAGTAATTGCCCCTGAACCTAATAACTGGTTGGGCCACCCTTAGCAGCAATAACTGCAATCAAGCGTTTATATAACTTGCAATGAGTCTTTTACAGCGCTCTGGAGGAATTTTGGCCCACTCATCTTTGCAGAATTGTTGTAATTCAGCTTTATTTGAGGGTTTTCTAGCATGAACCGCCTTTTTAAGGTCATGCCATAGCATCTCAATTGGATTCAGGTCAGGATTTTGACTAGGCCACTCCAAAGTCTTCATTTTGTTTTTCTTCAGCCATTCAGAGGTGGATTTGCTGGTGTGTTTTGGGTCATTGTCTTGTTGCAGCACCTAAGATCGCTTCAGCTTGAGTTGAAGAACAGATGGCCGGACATTCTCCTTCAGGATTTTTTTGTAGACAGAAGAATTCATGGTTCCATCTATCCCAGCAAGCCTTCCAGGTCCTGAAGCAGCAAAACAACCCCAGACCATCACACTACCACCACCATATTTTACTGTTGGTATGATGTTCTTTTTCTGAAATGCTGTGTTCCTTTTACGCCAGATGTAACGGACATTTGCCTTCCAAAAGTTCAACTTTTGTCTCATCAGTCCACAAGGTATTTTCCCAAAAGTCTTGGCAATCATTGAGATGTTTCTTAGCAAAATTGAGACGAGCCCTAATGTTCTTTTTGCTTAACAGTGGTTTGCGTCTTGGAAATCTGCCATGCAGGCCGTTTTTGCCCAGTCTCTTTCTTATGGTGGAGTCGTGAACACTGACCTTAATTGAGGCAAGTGAGGCCTGCAGTTCTTTAGACGTTGTCCTGTGGTCTTTTGTGACCTCTCGGATGAGTCGTCTCTGCTCTCTTGGGGTTATTTTGGTCGGCTGGCCACTCCTTGGAAGGTTCACCACTGTTCCATGTTTTTGCCATTTGTGGATAATGGCTCTCACTGTGGTTCGCTGGAGTCCCAAAGCTTTAGAAATGGCTTTATAACCTTTACCAGACTGATAGATCTCAATTACTTCTGTTCTCATTTGTTCCTGAATTTCTTTGGATCTTGGCATGATGTCTAGCTTTTGAGGTGCTTTTGGTCTACTTCTCTGTGCCAGGCAGCTCCTATTTAAGTGATTTCTTGATTGAAAGAGGTGTGGCAGTAATCAGGCCTGGGGGTGGCTACGGAAATTGAACTCAGATGTGATACACCACAGTTAGGTTATTTTTAACAAGGGGGCAATTACTTTTTCACACAGGGCCATGTAGGTTTGGATTTTTTTTCTCCCTAAATAATCAAAACCATCATTTAAAAACTGCATTTTGTGTTTACTTGTGTTATATTTGACTAATGGTTAAATGTGTTTGATGATCAGAAACATTTTGTGTGACAAACATGCAAACGAATAAGAAATCAGGAAGGGGGCAAATAGTTTTTCACACCACTGTATATGTCCATAGCCTGCAGCTCAGTCACCGTGTGAGGCGGCGTTGGGTCCCCCATCCCAACGCCTCCCACGTTGTTGGCTGCATGCCTATATAAGGCCGTCCGTCGCTCCAGTCTCTTCATTCCCTTCCTTGCTTCGCCACGGGATTCCCGTCTCCCTGCTGATAACTACAGCCTTTTTATTTAATCCACGGCTTCTCCGCTGTTTTATTGTTCATTTATTACGATTATAGTTATTGTGTAGGTATTTTAGACTTACTTTACATTGTTCAGGTACCCATTTCCTTTATTGTTCCAACCGTACCCCCAGTAACATGTCTATCGAGTCGATCACCATCGATCAAAGAACTGTCACTTACTGAGTGGTTTCCATGCCCGGAGATGGCACCTATCTTTTCCATTCTCTGTGTTACATATTGCACAGCCATATCAGGCTCACTCTTGATATCTAGAGAAACATTGTGTCTTATGTATTGAATGACTGGTGACAGGTTCAAGGTGTGGACTGATGACAGTACAGGAGATAATTATACTACACAGGAGCACTATAAGAGTGAAATGCTTAAGCCCTTCACCTATGGTTCCGCATGTGAGTTGATGGCTGCCGCTGAATTGTTCGGTTGTCGCTTTCAAGTGTACCGAAATGGCCAAATATTTTACACCTTTGGACAACCGCCAATGCCTCTTAAATATCTTAGATTCACAGGTGACGATTTCAGTAGTGGACACTTTGATGTTTATGAATGTTTAAACTCTCAAAAGCTGGATGTGAAGTTATTGATGAAACCGGTTGTATACTTACAACGCTTGACAGATGCCGAATGTCACTTCAACACAAGTCCTACAAATACTGTCGTAATTGAAACAAACCATGAAACTCAAACCGATCATGACAGTAGCAATCCAAGCTGTGAGATTTGAAACAAGATTACTGTTCACATGGCCAAATGTACGTTGCATGCTTAAGAGTAAGCTCAGCGCACAGCTTGGTCATATTACAACCGGAGGACCGAACTCACAATGTGGTATACAAAGACATCCTTAACAAATAATTATTGGTATATTTTCCCTCAGTTTAAAAAGGTTTAATTTTCTTCTTAACAAAACTTTTAAGGCAGTACTTCGCTGTGAAGCGCGGGTATTTTGCTATATATATATATATATAGATATAGATATAATGTGTGTGTGTGTATGTATGTGTGTGTGTATATATATATATATATATATATATATATATATATATATATATATATATATATATATATATATATAGATAGATAGATATATAGATATACAGATAGATATATATATATAATGTGTGTGTGTGTGTGTATGTATGTACAGTATGTATGAGTATATATATAGAGAGATATAGATATAGATATTAGATATATATATATAGATATAGATATATATACTGTATATATAATGTGTGTGTATGTACGTATGTGTATATATATACATATATATATATATATATATATGACAGCAACACTCATAACAGTGACAAAACAATTACATTGAGAATCATGTTACGTTATTTTAAAAATGTTTCCCTTAATTTTTCATTACTTCTTTAACACACTACTTCTCCTCTGCGAAGCGCGAGTATTTTGCTAATATGTAATAAGTGTGGTTCCTGGTTGTCCTATGTGTATGAATTCAACTTAAAATAAAAGACAAATATTAATTATTGCTTCCTCATTATTAACCTTTTATGCCCTTGACCTCATTTATTATGCCTTTCATTTTTAGTCAGTGCTTTGTCATGCAAGAGTCCTAGGTGACCATATTTTCCCCTTCTATACTCTTTATTATGTATACTTTAACAGAATGCACAAGTCCCAGCAACATGTTACACTACCTTTTGTGCCTGTGCCCTTGGGTAATGACTTACAGAGTACAAGAGCAGGCATTTAGAAGAATACTGTATTACATATTTTAATTGTATATTATCTTTAAAATGTAGTTTACCCGAAACCACTCCAGTAGTGCTCAATGTAGCTGTACTTCTTAAATCGTTAATGTTTTACTGTTTAATAACTTATAGACTACATTTTATTTTTTTCCCTTACAGTCAGTGACCAAAACTATACACACACATATAGACACATACATATATATATATACACACGCACACACCTATCTACATCATATATACACACACATACATATATACACACACACATATATATAATTTGTGCGTATGTATGTATGTGTGTGTATATATAATGTAGATAGGTATGTATATATATATATATTATATATATATATATATATATATATATATATATATATATATATGTGTGTATATATATTTATATGTGTATATGTAGATATGTATATAGATATGTATATATATGAAGATATGTATGTGTATGTGTATATATATATATACTGCTCAAAAGAATTAAAGGAACACTTTTTAATCAGAGTATAGCATAAAGTCAGTGAAACTTATGGGATATGAATCTGGTCAGTTAGGTAGCAGAGGGGGTTGTTAATCAGTTTCAGCTGCTGTGGTGTTAATGAAATTAACAACAGATGCACTAGAGGGGCAACAATGAGATGACCCCCAAAACAGGAATGGTTTAACAGGTGGAGGCCACTGACATTTTTCCCTCCTCATCTTTTCTGACTGTTTCTTCACTAGTTTTGTATTTGGCTACAGTCAGTGTCACTACTGGTAGCATGAGGCGATACCTGGACCCTACAGAGGTTGCACAGGTAGTCCAACTTCTCCAGGATGGCACATCAATATGTGTCATTGCCAGAAGGTTTGCTGTGTCTCCCTGCACAGTCTCAAGGGCATGGAGGAGATTCTAGGAGACAAGCAGTTACTCTAGGAGAGCTGGAGAGGGCCATAGAAGGTCCCTATCCCATTTGCAGGACCAGTATCTGCTCCTTTGGGCAAGGAGGAACAGGATGAGCACTGCCAGAGCCCTACACAATGACCTCCAGCAGGCCACTGGTGTGAATGTCTCTGACCAAACAACCAGAAAGACTTCATGAGGGTGACCCAAGGGCCCCATGTCCTCTAATGGGCCCTGAGCTCACTGCCCAGCAGCATGCAGCTCGATTGGCATTCGCCATAGAATACCAGAATTGGCAGATGCACCACTGGTGCCCTGTGCTTTTACAGATGAGAGCAGGTTCACCCTGAGCACGTGACAGAAGTGAAAGGGTCTGGAGAAGCCATGGAGAACATTATGCTGCCTGTAACATCATTCAGCATGAGCAGGTTGGTGGTGGGTTAATGATTGTCTGGGGAGGCATATCCATGGAGGGTCACACAGACCACTACAGGCTTGACAAAGGCACCTTGGCTGCCATTAGGTATCAGGATGAAATCCTTGGACCCATTGTTAGACCCTATGCTGGTACAGTGGCTCCTGGTGCACGACAATTCCTGGCCTCATGTGGTGAGAGTATGTAGGCTGTTCCTGGAGGATGAAGGAATTGATACCCTTGACTGGCCACCACACTTTCCTGACCTAAATCCAATAGAACACCTCTGGGACATTATGTTTTGGTCCATCCAATGCCACCAGGTTGCACCTCAGACTGTCCAGGAGCTCAGTGATGCCCTGGTCCAGATCTGGGAGGAGATCCCCCACAACACCATCTGTCATCTCATTAGAAGCATGCACTGATGTTGTCAGGCATGTATACAAGAACACAGGGGCCATACAAAGTGCTGCGTACAATTTTGAGTTGCTGCAATTAAATTTTGGCAAAATGGACTAGCCTGCCACATAATTTTTTCACTCTGATTTTTGGGGCGTCTTTGAATTCAGGGCTCTGTAGGTTGATCATTTTCATTTCCATCAAACGATGTGGCATCCTTTCGTTCCTAACACATTACCCAGTCTATATCAGTATAGATATCCAGGAGGATTTCTTTTTCCCATTGAGATCTGATGTGTTTACAAAGTGTTCCTTTAATTTTTTTGAGCAGTTTATATATAGACTCAAACTGATTATGACAGCAGCAATCCAAGCTGTGAGAAAACACTAAAAAGGAGGCATGTCAGACGTTGTGGTACATTTTCTGATGCAGCTAGACAAAAATAACTTTGTGACGCTGCCACCAAATACACAAAACAATTACTTTGACAATCATGTTACGTTATTTTTAAAATGTTTCCTTTTCTTTTTCATAACTTCTTTAACACACGACTTCTCTGCTGCGAAGCACGGGTATTTTGCTATATATATATATATATATATATATATATATATATATATATATATGACAGCAACACTCATAACAGTGACAAAACAATTACATTGACAATCATGTTACGTTATTTTCAAAATGTTTCCTTTTTCTTTACTTCTTTAACACACTACTTCTGCGCTGCGAAGCGCGGGTATTTTGCTAGTATATAATACGCCTAAAAAATGATTAGAATTAAAATGAGTGTTTGCAAAATTATAATATACCCTTTGTAATAATCAGTATCTTGCTTAGACTTCCAGGTGGCCTACTGGTTGATTCATCTTTGGTCCAGCCTTGTCCAGCATGGTCATTGATCCAGAATGGCCTTTGAATGGAATATAGCCTGGCCTTGTTCTCTAAGGATCAAAAATGACACAGAGCAATAGAGAGGCAGAGAGACTGAACATATACTAATTCCTATCACATGCCATGGAACAATGCAGTGCTGTGGAACAAAGTGGCCTTGCTTATTCAATGACTAATCCTAAACAGTGAAACCTCCTCAAGCTCTTACTTCATATCATATCTTGTTTCGATAAGACTTGTGGCTGAATATCATACCATTCCTCCAGCCAGATTGCCCTTTCATCTCAGATTAGTTGGCCAGATTATGGCCTACCTGGGCAGAAATGCTTATAGAATGTCCTGCACAGAGTTGTAACAAAGCACCCTTGCAAAACCACTTACAGCATTCCTAAATCTTTGGGGAGTTCACAATGATTTTTTTGAAGAAAGCTGTTTCTTTCTTTAAATCACTAAATAATTCTTAAATGACAATTTACAGTTATTAAAATCCATCCATTTTCCAACCCGCTATATCCTAACACAGGGTCACTGGGGTCTGCTGGAGCCAATCCCAGCCATCATAGGGCGCAAAGCAGGAACAAATTCCAGGCAGGGCGCCAGCCCACCGCTGGACACACACACTAGGGACAATTTAGGATCGCCAATGCACCTAACCTGCGTGTCTTTGGACTGTGGGAGGAAACCGGAGCACCCAGAGGAAACCCATGCAGACACGGGGAGAACATGCAAACTCCACGCAGGGAAGACCCGGGAAGTGAACCCAGGTCTTCTAACTGCGAGGCAGCAGCACTACCACCGTACTGCCCAGTTATCAAAATGTTAAATATTAATGTATATGACAGTCCTGTATAGTGATCTTCTCTGGCTTGACCTTGCTCTGTGTCTGTGCTATGAACTCTTTCTTACATTGGATTTTTTTATCACTCTTACGGTCTTATTTTGACTATGGCTAGTGATGCCAAATACAATTCAAACTGCCATCTTCTTGAGCAGTCAGTACAATTTGGGATTTTCCTGAATCATTTTATTTTATATTTTTTTTATTATTGTAATTTTCGTGTCACTTTTAGCCATGCTGTTTTCATGGGTGCCACCATATTGTCCTCAGTTACGCTGTTTGTTGCCGGTCACTTGAGTATGAACTTTGACGATATCATAGAACCAATATTGAAGGTAGTGTCTCCTAAGCATTGGAATTTGACTAAAACCCAAGAGAAAGACCTACTGTAGGAGAATCTATAAGGGCTTCTAACAAAATTTTATTGCACACAATTTTGGTTTTGACTTGCTTTGCTTTTTGATTTGGGATTTTTGAAGGTTGTTTTAGTTTTGGTGTTTTGGTTATCTTGTTATCATGCTACGACCCCTAACTTGTTTTCTGACTACTTTTTTAAGGTCTTGTGATGAATGTCCGGCAAGACTTTCTGGCCCTCATCCCCTGGCCGCCAGGAGGAGCTCTCCCGTCAGCATGGACGTGCCCCGAGTTCCAGCAGGGCCTCATGGACTTTGTAGGTTTTATACACAGCCCTGCTGGATTCCTTGGGAACCACAGGGAGTCGCTGTAGGGGGGCTCGTGAACTCTTATGTGCTCTATGACCTGGTCACGTGAACAGGAGATGATGTACTGCCAGGTTGAAGAGAGTGACTTTTACCCTGACCCGGAAGTGATAAGGACTTGTGGACTGTGGGGCAGGACCACCTCTGGGTCAGGGGGTATAAAAGGACGCTGGGAAAGCCCAGACACTGAGCTTGGCTGGGATGAAGGGTAGCTAAGTGTCTGGGAGAGGAGGATTGTGTGATTATTATAGTTTTTATGAATAGTGTAGAGTGGAAGGTGCTTGGTGCACTGTGTTATAATAAAATAAAAGAGTTTTGGACTTTTACCTGGTGTTTAGAGTGGTACCTGAGGGTTCAAGAGGTAGATCAGAACCTCTACTGCTACAGTCTCTTTTGAAAGACTCTCATGAGGAAAGGCAAACTTTAGAAAATGGAAGTGACCAATTAGATGAAACAGCCAAAATCAAGCCAAATAAATAGTGAATAGAGAGTCCATCCTATCTTTCATCAATCCTAAATGTTAAACCAAAAGTCAAATACCAGAAATAAAGGCCTGAATACTAAATGCAAATCTTAAGTAGCAAACACAGATTTCTTTGATTTTTTTTTACAAACTTGAATAACCAGGAATTTCACAGTGCCAAACTTTTATCCCACTGTGGAAATGACATAAGAACTGCGCTCCTTTGAAAACCAAGATTGTGTCAGAAGAATACACAAAAAATAATTAACACCTATAAAACAACTTCCAAAACAAACACTATTGACGTAAAAGGATTTTGTGACCTAAACAATCTACATAAAGATATCATTTGTTGAGAATAGAAATAGGGAAAATATATAAAAAAGAAATATTGAATGCAGATCATAGCATACTACTCTGTTATACACAGAGCAGACAACTTAATAAAAACATAAAAAATGTGACAAACAAGAGGACACCATTCAGTGCATCAAGCTAATATACAGTTAGGTCCACAAATATTTGGACAGAGACAACTTTTTTCTAATTTTGGTTCTGTACATTTCCGCAATGAATTTTAAATGAAACAACTCAGATGCAGTTGAAGCGCAGACTTTCAGCTTTAATTCAGTGGGTTGAACAAAAAGTTTGAAAAAAAAATGTGAGGCAACTAAAGCATTTTTTAACACAATCCCTTTATTTTAGGAGCTCAAAAGTAATTGGACAAATTAAATAACTGGAAATAAAATGTTCATTTTTAATACTTGGTTGAAAACCCTTTGCTGGCAATGACAGCCTGAAGTCTTGAACTCATGGACATCACCAGATGCTGGGTTTCCTCCTTTTTAATGCTCTGCCAGGCCTTTACTGCAGCGGCTTTCAGTTGCTGTTTGTTTGTGGGCCTTTCTGTCCGAAGTTTAGTCTTCAACAAGTGAAATGCATGCTCAATTGGGTTAAGATCAGGTGACTGACTTGGCCATTCAAGAATTTTCCACTTCTTTGCTTTAATAAACTCCTGGGTTGCTTTGGCTGTATGTTTTGGGTCATTGTCCATCTGTATCATGAAATGCCACCCAATCAATTTGACTGCATTTAGCTGGATTTGAGCAGACAGTATGTCTCTGAACACCTCAGAATTCATTTGGCTGCTTCTGTCCTGTGTCACATCATCAATAAACACTAGTGTCCCAGTGCCACTGGCAGCCATGCATGCCCAAGCCATCACACTGCCTCCACCGTGTTTTACAGATGATGTGGTATGCTTTGGATAATGAGCTGTTCCACACCTTCTCCATACTTTTTCTTGCCATCATTCTGGTAGAGGTTGATCTTGGTTTCATCTGTCCAAAGAATGTTTTTCCAGAACTGTGCTGGCTTTTTTAGATGTTCTTTAGCAAAGTACAATCTAGCCTTTCTATTCTTGAGGCTTATGAGTGGCTTGCACCTTGCAGTGCACCCTCTGTATTTCCTTTCATGCAGTCTTCTCTTTATGGTAGACTTGGATATCTATACACCTGCCCTATGGAGAGTGTTGTTCACTTGGCTGGCTGTTGTGAAAGGGTTTCTCTTCACCATAGAAATGATTCTGTGATCATCCACCACTGTTGTCTTCCGTAGACGTCCAGGTCTTTTTGCGTTGCTGAGTTCACCAGTGCTTGCTTTCTTTCTCAGGATGTACCAAACTGTAGATTTTGCCACTCGTAATATTGTAGCAATTTCTCAGATGGGTTTTTTCTGTTTTCGCAGCTTAAAGATGGCTTCTTTCACCTGCATGGAGAGCTCCTTTGACTGCATGTTGTCTGTTCACAGCAAAATCTTCTACATGCAAGCACCACACCTCAAATCAACTCCAGGCCTTTTATCTGCTTAATTGATAATAACATAATGACGGACTTGAACACACCTGCCCAAGAAATAGCCTTTGAGTCAATTGTCCAATTACTTTTGAGCCCCTGAAATGAAGGGATTGTGTTAAAAAATGCTTTAGTTTCCTCACATTTTCTTGCAATCTTTTTGTTCAACCCACCGAATTAAAGCTAAAAGTCTGCACTTCAACTGCATCTGAGTTGTTTCATTTAAAATTCATTGTGGTAATGTACAGAACCAAAATTAGAAAAAAGTTGTCTCTGTCCAAATATTTGTGGGCCTAACTGTAAGTTGTCTCAATATCTCATCCAGGTGTGCCTTAAAGGTTGTCAAAGTTTCTCCTTTAACTCCATTTCTTGGTAGTTTGTTTCAGATTCCTACAACTCTGAGTAAACAAGTAATTTCCTGGTGTTGGTCCTCAATTCGTTTCCTGTTTACTCACGTTGTTGTCTTCATGTGTCCTTTGGAAATTTTGTAGACCTGAACTAGGTCCCCAGTGAATCTCCTCAGTTCAAAACTTAATCATGAGAAACTCTCTGGCATCCTGTCCAGGGTGGCCTTCTGCTTTGGACCAAAAATTATATGAGATAGACATTGACTTCCCACAAGTACCCTCTGGTACCCTCTAATAGAGTATGCTTATAGGTGTTTATGTATGTAAATATTTATTTATTGATTGATTGAATAGCCAGGGACCTAGGTCTCCTTGTGGGGTTTGCACATGCTTCTTTAATCAGTTTAGGGTTTCTCCTGGTACTACAATTTCTTCCCAGCTGGAAAAGGCTTGTATGTCAGGTACATTTTCAGCTCTAAGTTTATAGAGTAAGATCGCTGTGAAAAAATAACTTGTAATAATTTATGACAAATTTAAATTTCGCACATGTGAATTACTCTTGTGCTTCTCAAAATTATGCTTGCTTCTGAAAATTATGCTTGTGTGACAATGCGGATTCCGCTCCATGCACAACAATGAAGCAAGGAGATGGTGCAAAAATGCAAAGTGCTTTTATTAAAAACAGCAACAAAATAAAATCAATGTTCAAATAAATAGTGCAGTGTCTCAAATCTTCAAATAAATAATCCCATAAAAACAAGTGAACTGTGGAGGATAAAAAACACAATAAATAATTCCTTTAAAATCCAATGAGGTTAAAACAATGGCTGGAAGCAGTCCTTTAAAAACAGATCCTGTTGCCTTTCTACTGGTGACTACCCTGCTTCTCCTGTCCAGGCTATGAACCAGGGGAGCCACCCTACCTGCAGCTGACCTTCTCTCTGCTTTTATATGCTGGTCTGTTCACCTTTCTAACCCATGGCTCTGTTGGGCATCTTCAGACAGTGACTTGGGTTCCCCAGCCACCAGGTTTCTCATGCTGGAGCTTTCACTTCCCAAGTCCCAACTCCCGCTGTCTTCTTGGCCTTATGCGGCAAGCCATCCTCCTTCTGGTCACTTCCGCTCGTCACTAATACTCAGAGGGAGCGACCAGTATGAACTGCCCCCAGGTGCCGGCTAAACACCCCACGAGGGCTCACTGTACAGCTGCCAACCGCTCTATACAGTGAGTGAGCTTTCGCTCAATCTTGAACCGGCTTTTTCTTCCCTGCTTCCTGCATTATTCTTCTTTTCCTGTAACCTCGCGCTTCTATTATTTATCATGGGGACGTGGATCAGGTGTGGCAATTAGCCGCTCCCAGCATCAATTATGGATGCGGACGACTCCTCACCTGTGCACTTAAGCGAGGATTGCCTGCATCACAAATTCACCCGGGAACCTGCTCTAGCCACACTACCACGCCCCCTGTCGAAGCCGCGAGTGTGGCGACTATTTATTTAAAAAGTGGCCTTTTGACTTGAGCTGTGGACCCGCTACACCACAGCTTGTGTTTCCCAAAATTAAGCTTGCTTCTGAAAATTATGAGTACAATTCTCAAGCATGAACAAATTGTCAGGTCCTCGCTGTAGGTTGCAGGATGGAGTGGAGACTATGCTCAAGTGGCGGAGTTCAAAGCAAAGAGCGGCAAACACAGGCAGAGGATGGAAGTTGCAGAGAAAGTGGATGATTTCCAAATGGCTCTAAGATGAGAGCAGATGAAGGTAGATGATTTCACTAAACAATGATGCCTTATTTAATGACAAGAGGAAGCTGATGGTGGCTTTATACCAGAATAAAAAAAAAGTAGTAGCTTTACAATTAATGTATATGAATTATACTTCAACATATATAAATAATTAGGTAAAATATACCTAATTACCTAAATTGCACAGGCAGGGTTTGACAATTGTGACTTTGAAATGGATTAAGTAGGCTCAGTAATGTAAGTGTAGCTGTACACCATCACAAGATCCTAATGTGCCATTTTTAGCAGGCATAATTTTTACAGTGTGAATACTACTTAATTGACATGCCTGAGGGTCCCACAGTGGTTGAGAGGTAGGGATTGAACTGATAGTCTTGTAGTTTAAACTGATGCTGTGGCCACTAGATCTCACTGCCTATGTACTAGATCCATGTGTATAGGAAGAATGCCCAAAGGTATAATGGCATGTGGACTAAGTGCTAGTGCTTAGAAATATTGTAGGCAACATAAGCTCTAGAGTAATATTTAACATATTTGATCATACAGTCTTCTGTGCATTACAAAGCATACCAAAATAATACTAAACATATGTTAATTTTCATTATTTTGCAGCACTATAGAAAAATGCATAGTTGGCAAAGATGATTGTTGTTATATCTTGTTGTAAATAACAGCAGTTAGTTGTAAGTTAGTTGTAAGTAAAATAGATTTCTTTACACCATATCTAAATTGTATTCATTTTACCCAGTACGCATAAAGCTAAGCCCCATAAATAATGATATAGTTATAATAATCTCTTATTTCCTATATGAGAACACGTCTTAAAGTTGTGTATTTCAGATACCCTTAGTCTGAGCTGCCTGGGTTATTTAAAATTGAATCTTCTTGTTTGTCAAACATTTTCTTCACAAGGCTTATTTGGGTATTGCACATGTGATATTGTGCTGTGTAATGATTTTTGCAGTGTAATGCCATCTGTCGATGGTACTACTGAAAAAACATTGGGTTATTATGGTTTTTGCATAGTGATTTTATTAAATATAGAATTTAATTGAAAATTTGATATTTTGCCCAGCCCTATACACAATAACCAATTATAAAGAAAATTAACAGAAATGTCAGAAAAACAGTCATTCAATACTGACAGTAAAACATAAAATACATACAATACACATGAAAACTAACACTACGTAATGATAAAAGGTAACAAATCAAGAGGATAGAAATTGTTTCATCGAACCCCACAAAATGGCAAAAGGCTGTTCGGGCCACAAAATACACACAGAGGCCTGAACAGGAACTCACTAGTCTTTCCCAACACAGACCTTACCTGATGTAGCCAGAACTCGAACTCAGGAGTTTGGTTCTCAGGCCTACACAGGCCGAAGATGGAAAACTAGCTTTAAAAGTGCAAAAATTTTTTTAAATGTTTCAAGGCGACAAAATAGCAAAACCCCTGGGTAAATAGGACAGAGGCAAATGGCAAAAATAATTTATTCACTGTAATCAAATAATTAAAGAAAAGCAATGAAAAGTCAAAACAACTGCAAAAAGGTTATGCCTCAAAAGGCAAACCAATGCATACAAGTCCAAAATGTGATCTAAAGGCAAAAAAACAAAGAATTCTTAAAAATATTTTTACTCCACAACTCCCAGTGATGGTCTGCTGGACCCATTTACACAGCCTCAGTATAAAGGCTGAGGGTTGTCCTACAGTAGTGACATTGTAGTGGCTCCACCTTTTGGGTTTCCTCCCATAAAATACAGGGAATGCAGCGAAGGACAATACATAAGAATTAAAGCATATTTCTACAAAACAGTATTTACAAACATTACATCAAAGAAAAAGGAACACATGATTAAGGGAACAGACCCTGGCTGTAACAACAACTAAAGCCAAAGGAGTTACATTATTTTTTATCGATAGTGTTGTAGATTGAGTTTTCATTAAGAGATGCTTAACAGAACTTTGAAAAGGTTGGGTAATATAATACATTGGTCTGAAATACTGTCCACATTTTTATATCCAGTATGAATGACATATAAACCTCTCGAGATGATAAAATAGCCATTTGGTATAGGCATGTAAGGTGGTGTAGCTGCTTCCGGTCTTTCTTCGACAGTTGTTTGAAAAAAGTCAATTTACTGTCTCAAACCAAAAGAATTGCGTGTCTGGCTAAAATACTTGCTTAAGAAATTAAACTTGATAGTAAAGTTCATAAGTATAAAGATCTTAACAGCTACACAGCAATTTGGCACATTTTGAGCCTTTTCAATTGTCTTCAACCACATAAGAATGACTACCATGTGTGAAATGCATAACAGAATTGTTGCTTTCCAGACCATTGTCTAGTCTCTAATTTAACTTACAGATTTGCTGCACGCATACTAAGTGCTGCTCACAGAATTGGGAGGTAATTATGTCTAAACAACTCAATAAATCCTTGCCTAATTAGCCAGTTCAATGAATGCTTGCCAGTAGCCAGGACAGTGTTCTGGCACTAAGAAAATCGATATAGTAATGGGTGGCAGCTGTACATTCTCTTTAGTTTTCTTCCAAGTCGAAGGTGTTGACTCAGTGTGAAAGCAATGTGTTGTCTGCCTCGGGAAATAATAATCGTGTGCAGGTTGATGTTTCCACTAGAGAAGGGTGAGGCCAGTGGATGCTAAGGTGCTTGCATCACTTGCACTCTTTCTATAAAAGTATTTTTTAAATTATTTCACTAGGTCCCTAGGCTGTATCACACTATTCAGTTAGTACATCTTTCTTTTGTTTAGGGAGTCATTTCCAAAAGTAGAAACATTTAGACGTGGTCTGTCCAACCACTTCATACTAAATGCCAGGTTTTCATACTTTCGTGTGTATCCATTTACTCTTTTTCTGTTGAGCATCCACACATAAGTGGGCATGGAGGACCTGTGTCAGCATTATAGTTTCTGCTGTCTTTATTGATGAGTATATTAGATTACAATGTTGAATTCCTGGATGGCTTTGAGACACAATTTACATATGGGGTCAGTAATCTAATAATAGCCAAGAATATCAACAAAAAAGGCACAGACTTAGTCAGGAACTAGGGAAAGGTTAAACACTTAGAACAGGTACAAAAATATTAATTTAAAGTTATTCGCTATGTGAAGATCATTTTGGAGGAGTACAGTAGGAAATTCCAAAACATAATAAAGATAAAGACAAAAAGCAACCAAAGTGACTTAGCAACAAGTGGTACTTATTTATAGTAATCCTTCCTCTTCCTGATGTTCTTGTGGAATCCTGTGTGACTTCTTGAATGCCTTGTGTTCTTCCAAAAAACCTTGTGGTGCTTTCTTCACTTACATGGAAAGAGTCAGATTTGCTGAAGTTTAAAATCAACAGGGCTAGCTGCGTTCAGTCAGCCAAGTCAAAATATCAGTTACCTCTGGTCAGCCTTTTGAGTGAGAAACATATGGGGAAGTTACTTTTTATGTGAACAATACAGGCGTTTGATAGCTGTATTACTTAAATATATTACATAGCAATATTTAATCTGCTTTTTTTTTTAGTCGTTATTTTGGTGATGCAATTTTGTTTCCTGCCTTGGTATGGTCATCTCCATTTCATATCGCTCCAGTTTGCAGTTGCAATCTGTTGCTGGTCACATTACAAGGAAATCACATGGCATATGATGTCATCTTGTTTCAGCTATATGATCCTGGTTCAACCCTCAGCATCAGTCCGTAATTTGGGTGTCATCTTTGATTAGCTTCTTACTTTTCAATCACACATCAGCTCAATAGTACAGACAGCCTTTTTTCATCTTCACTATATTGCTCATCTGCATTCATTCCTCCGTGTGAAAGATACTGAGTCACTCATTCACACTTTCATCACTACCTGTCTGGACTATTGCAATGCTTTGTTTTATGTCCTCCCGACTAAATATATCAACAGATTACAATATGTTCAGAATTCTGCTGCTCATTTACTTACACATACTAAAATACTGCTCACATCACTCCTGTCCTCTATGAGTTACGTTGGTTACTGGTTTCTTCAACAATCAAATGTAAAATTATCTTTCTCACTTTTAAAGCCCTTCATTATCTGTTTAGCCCCTCATTACTGTATCTGTCTGAGCTGCTGCTTCCTTACACTCCTGCCCGTGCATTACAATCATCGGACTCTAAGTTACTCACTGTACCTAAATACAAGTTAATAACTATGGGTGGCAGAGCTTTCAGAGTGATAGCCCCTAAAACTTGGAATTCTGTCCCTCTCAGCCTTCGCTTGGAAAAATCTATTATTAATTTCAAACATCTGTTAAAAACACATCTCTTCAATGATTATTATTATTCTTCATGTATGTAATTTATACTGTCTTGTATTAATTGTAAAGTGTCCTTGAGTGTATGAAAGGCGCTACATAAATAAAACGTATTATTATTATATGAGATGGCAGCACATCCCCTCCGGCATTCCAGCATCACATCCTTTTTTTTTTTTAAAACAAGCAATGAGTATTAGTGTTAGTAAGATTCAATTAAGACATTTATATTTGGCTATGATTTGCTTTGTTATAGTGACTTTGACAGTTTTGCCAGGTTCTTTTGGTTTTCTTCTGCTCATACCTAGGGAATTGATTCTGCCGGCTCCTTCTTGTTCCTTCCATCTCCTATTTCCATTTCCTATCTGCTTTTATTATTCCTAGCATACCACTTTCTTATATGAGAATACGTCAGTTTTAAATGGTGACATGAAATTGACTTGTAGGTGTACTTTGTAATCCTTGTAAAGGAGCTAGTGGTGTTTTAGTCTGTACCCCTAAAAAAAGATTATTCTGCAGGAAAATGTATAGAGCAGCATATTTAAGGATAGCCTTTCTTTATTTTGTTTATTTACACTTTAACAGTCACTTTATAGACTTAAGCATTTTCTAAAGAAGTGTCTGAGCATGCGTATATTATGGTTTGCTCTTCAAATCTTATATAAAAGTTTTAGCAATGGCACAAATAAGACTTTCAAGAGATTTAAGAATTACTTTTATGAACTTTTTATATTTTATTTCCTTGCAGTTATCTTTGTATTGGTTTTGCTTTATCCAGTTTGGGATTTAATGCATGGAGAATTTCATTTATGTAACAGTTTTGATTTTTTAAATTTATTAATCATAAAAACAGTCATTCAACATTTCTGTTGCCATCTTTTTTGGATGTTTTTTGGAACAATTTTGGAATGCTTCTTGTTGCTTTACATAGGAAGTACAGTGGTACCTCGGTATACGTCTGCTTTGGAATAAGTCCAACTTGGTATACGTCCTGTTTGGACACAAAAAATTTTTCTTGGTATACGACCTTTGTTTAGAATACGACTCGCGTGCTAACCTTGTTTACCTCTCTCGAGATAAAGCCACGACTGCCCACGAGCGTTAGTGCGCCAGTTGCTAGCATTCAGTGAACAACCCATGCTATAACTCTCTGTGAACTTTCACGTGTGTGATATAGCGGGTCCACAGCTCCTATCAAAGTCCAGCTTTAAAATAAATAATCACCGCGCTCGCAGCTTGGTGAGGGGGCGTGGTGGTTATGTGGCTGAAGGTTGTCAGGGCGATTAGCGATGTGGGCGTTTCTCACCAAAGTGCACTTGTGAGGGACCGTCCGCATTCATCATTGTTCCTGGGGCTGCTTATCTTGATAAACAGAAGCGTGAGTCAGCTAGAAGGGCAGAGAGAGAGAGAGAGAGAGCTGCTTATCTTGATAAACAGAAGCGCCTTGGCTTGAAGGGGAGTAAAAAGAAAGAACGGACGCGAGAGAGAGAGCGAGCGAGAGAGCGCATGGATAAAGTGGCTGAAGCAGGCAGAGCGAAGGCCAGCTGCAAGTAGGGCGACTCCACAGTTGGGAAGCAGGCACCGAGCTTCTTATTTTTTTTTTTTTATTTAAATAATGCTTCCTGTTTAAGAAGACTTTTTTCTATTGTTTTTAACCTCCACGTTTCACTTCTAATTTTATGGATTATTTATTGGAACTTTGGAGACTGCACTTTAATTTGAGTACCTTGTTTTGTTAATTGTTTAAATAAAAGCACTTTGCACTTTTTCACCATCCCCTTGCTTTGTTGTTACTGATGAGGTTAGCAGCAAGGCACATTACCGACTATGTAGGATTCAAAGGCTCCACGGCAGCAGAAGGGAGCATACAGCAAACGTGCATCGTCACAAGGTGATTTTGTGTTTTTTTCATGTAAATTTGAATTGATTGTTGAAAAGTATGAAGGTGGCATGCGTATCCAGGACATGGCTGTTGCATACCGTTTGCCGAGAACGACGGTATCTACGATTGTGAAAAACAAAGATGTTATTAAAAAGTAAAGTGAGGTAAAATTTTTATTTATTTCATCTAATTGCTTTTGTATTTATGTATTTTAGTATTAAGCAGTGTTTAAATTATTTTATACAACCCCATCAATGTATAATATGCCAATAGCAATAGGATTTTTTTTTTTTCATGGGAACGGATTAATCATATTTCCATTATTTCTTATGGGAAAAATTTGTTTGGTATATGTCCTGTTTGGTATAAGTCAAAGGGTCTGGAACGGATTAAGGACGTATATCGAGGTTCCACTGTATCTCGCAAATGCCCAGCACAGGATAAAAGTTCAGCACTGGCATCCCATCTCTTTGTAAAAATTCTCTGTTTTAGTGTGTCAGTCATTTTTGTAAAAAAAAACAAAATCCTGGCTTAAGAACTTTGACTTTATGTCTAGTGACCTTGATTTTCAATTAATAATTTCAACTTTGTGACAGATTGGCTTGGTTTTTTGTATTCTGATTTATTTGTGGCTTTATTATGTCTTACTTTTCATTCAATTAGTGAACTGTCTTCTCTGAGTCAGTACAATTATGCCAGCTATTCATGGCAGCATAGACATTAAAGATAAATTATTTTGACAGGAAATACAGCATATACTATATTATTATTATATGTGTCAAGAAATGCTCTCGGTTTCCTATTGTTCCAAACAGCAATACACCTGCATAATACCTCACTGTGACTGCCTAGTCAGAAGTTTTGGTTTCTTCCTTTTTAAATTTTTCTTCCTTTTAAATCATTTCTAGTGAGGAAAAATAAAGTTCTGTCTATCTATAACTTAAAAGGAATAGTGAAGAAGTATGTGCTCTCTGTAGCAAAAATGGTGGCACGGGTTATGATTTTGGCTTCTCCATTAGAGTACATCATAACAGGTTCCATTTCAATTAGAGAATTCATGCTTAAATGTAGATGGACATTTACAAGAAAGCAAAGAGGGCTGTTTCTTCTATTGTGTTAAAATGTGTCATGTTAGGTGTTAGACTTCTATGACTTGAAAAAAATAATTATCAATTCATGGTCAATGAAAAAATAGCAAATGAGAGTTTTATGGATCTTTTTATTACAGGACTGCGTGGCATTTCAAAGGTTTGTATATAAGCATGACGGGTCTTGTTCAGAAAGCGGCCGCCACTTGAGACGGCCTTCCCCTCGCCCAAACACCAACCTTAAGGTCAATAAAATAGGTCCCTGTTGTTAAGTCACTATTTTAGGGCTAGAATGATTAACAGAAATGTGAAACCTACTTATATACCTAATCTTAATTATTGTGAAAAAACTAAGTGGCGTCCGCTTTCTGAACAAGAGCCAGCATGACAATGTAATTTCTTATTCATTTAAAAATGAGTATTTAGACAATAGTATTCTCATTGGTTTTTAAACCTTATAAAAGTAATGACTTCTTTTTGAGTGTCTAGTGACAAACCAGGGTCACCCTGGAATGAATCCCGTACCCAGAAAGTCACCAGCATAGCCGAGGTTAGGGTTAATCATGGTATACCGTTCAACAAAAAGTACACATACAGTGGTGTGAAAAACTATTTGCCCCCTTCCTGATTTCTTATTCTTTTGCATGTTTGTCACACAAAATGTTTCTGATCACCAAACACATTTAACCATTAGTCAAACATAACACAAGTAAACACAAAATGCAGTTTTTAAATGATGGTTTTTATTATTTAGGAGAAAAAAATCCAAACCTACATGACCCTGTGTGAAAAAGTAATTGCCCCCTTGTTAAAAAATAACCTAACTGTGGTGTATCACACCTGAGTTCAATTTTCGTAGCCACCCCCAGGCCTGATTACTGCCACACCTGTTTCAATCAAGAAATCACTTAAATAGGAGCTGCCTGACACAGAGAAATAGACCAAAAGCACCTCAAAACCTAGACATCATGCCAAGATCCAAAGAAATTCAGGAACAAATGAGAACAGAAGTAATTGAGATCTATCAGTCTGGTAAAGGTTATAAAGCCATTTCTAAAGCTTTGGGACTCCAGCAAACCACAGTGAGAGCCATTATCCACAAATGGCAAAAACATGGAACAGTGGTGAACCTTCCAAGGAGTGGCCAGCCGACCAAAATTACCCCAAGAGCGAAGAGACGACTCATCCGAAAGGTCACCAAAGACCCCAGGAAAACAGCTAAAGAACTGCAGGCCTCACTTGCCTGTGTTCACGACTCCACCATAAGAAAGAGACTGGGCAAAAACGGCCTGCATGGCAGATTTCCAAGACGCAAACCACTGTTAAGCAAAAAGAACATTAGGGCTCGTCTCAATTTTGCTAAAAACATCTCAATGATTGCCAAGACTTTTGGGAAAATACCTTGTGGACTGATGAGACAAAAGTTGAACTTTTTGGAAGTCAAATGTCCCATTACATCTGGCGTAAAAGGAACACAGCATTTCAGAAAAAGAACATCATACCAACAGTAAAATATGGTGGTGGTAGTGTGATGGTCTGGGGTTGTTTTGCTGCTTCAGGACCTGGAAGGCTTGCTGTGATAGATGGAACCATGAATTCTACTGTCTACCAAAAAATCCTGAAGGAGAATGTCCGGCCATCTGTTCGTCAACTCAATCTGAAGCGATCTTGGGTGCTGCAACAGGACAATGACCCAAAACACACTAGCAAATCCACCTCTGAATGGCTGAAGAAAAACAAAATGAAGACTTTGGAGTGGCCTAGTCAAAGTCCTGACCTGAATCCAATTGAGATGCTATGGCATGACCTTAAAAGGCGGTTCATGCTAGAAAACCCTCAAATAAAGCTGAATTACAACAATTCTGCAAAGATGAGTGGGCCAAAATTCCTCCAGAGCGCTGTAAAAGACTCATTGCAAGTTATCGCAAACGCTTGATTGCAGTTATTGCTGCTAAGGGTGGCCCAACCAGTTATTAGGTTCAGGGGCAATTACTTTTCACACAGGGCCATGTAGGTTTGGATTTTTTCTCCCTAAATAATAAAAACCATCATTTAAAAACTGCATTTTGTGTTTACTTGTGTTATATTTGACTAATGGTTAAATGTGTTTGGTGATCAGAAACATTTTGTGTGACAAACATGCAAAAGAATAAAAAATCAGGAATGGGGCAAATAGTTTTTCACACCACTGTATATACATAACCTGACTCACAACTTATGGAATCAAAGCACTCATTTCTATCTCCTAGACTTTTCCACAAATCACTGGCCACCTCTTCCTCCTCGATAGGCAAGGCCTTGTCTTTGCTCTTCATCTAACTTCAAGCTCTTATGACGAAGAAGGTGAAAGCTCATATAAGGCAGCCTAGCCTGTAGGAGCAATTCCAGGATCAGTTGTACTTCACAAGAAACAGTTGACCCTTCATCCCTCAGAAACTAATGCAAAAATAATACACCCAATCCCAATAAGCCTCTGCAAGATTTTGGGGGTATTGCAGCCAAATATTGGTGCTGCCCACTAAAAACTTAGGAAAGGGTCAAAAGGAATCAGGATATAAAACTGGGCTCCGAACGCCAGAGATTGTTTTTTGACCAGGTCTTCAAGCTGTAGTGTAGATCTGTGCTACTGATTTATTTAATTGAGTAGTGGAGAGACATACTGCGCTTTGTGCATATAGTAGGTGCTTAGTTTATTCATTTTGTTGTCATTATGTATTTATTTTCTGCTCGTCCTTCGTGATCAGTTTTGTAGTTGGACAAAGAAGGTGGAAGTGTTTTTTTTCTGTTTTGGT
The DNA here is from genome assembly GCF_016835505.1 of Polypterus senegalus. Classification (NCBI taxonomy): domain Eukaryota; kingdom Metazoa; phylum Chordata; class Cladistia; order Polypteriformes; family Polypteridae; genus Polypterus; species Polypterus senegalus. Next base: position 69,266,507 of record NC_053171.1, on the reverse strand, counting down.
CTTTTCTTCACTTTTGATTTGGGAGCAGTTGTAAATATAACACCTCCACTGATTTTTCTTTTGGGAAGTGTCTTTGCATTGGACTTTGTAAATATTTTTTTTTTTTTTGCAAGACATTTCTTTTAAAAATAGTATGGACATTGCTGGAATAAAACAGATTCCTGAATTTGCATATTTTTTTTTAGTCTGAGCCTCTCTTACTCCATCCCTTGGTTGGTTGGTCTTGCCTACTGACACCCCAAGTCAGGAGTTGCACAACTGGGTCCTTAGCTGGAATGTCACAAGGACTATTTAAATTGAAATCCTGGCAGGGTAAAGATTTCCTATGTATCCTATCTTCTATTTTACACTGCCATCCTGATCACTCTAACATTACTGCATTTGTTGATGTTTTTAGTAAAAAAAGAAAAAGATTTTAACTCTCTGCATTGTCCTTACTACAGTGAAAATGAATTTCAATAGATTCTCATTTACCTTAGAGATTATTATATGCTTTGTCATTCCCTGAATTAAAAGCAGTTGAGAATTAGTTAGAAGAAAGAAGATCCTAAAGATGGTTTTATACATCATTTCCAACAAGTAAATTGTATTACTTTTGTCTTTCTTTGTTTGAATAATTTGTTTTTGAAACCTTGTTTGATTTTTGAGAACAAAATTGCAGTTAGAATCAACTTTACCACACCAGTTATTTTTACTCCCTTTAAATCAAATAAAACTAAGGATATTTTTTTCTTCCAAAATGTCCCTTCAATTTGATAATTCCCCTTGGGATTAATAAACTATCTATCTATCTATCTATCTATCTATCTATCTATCTATCTATCTATCTATCTATCTATCTATCTGTCTTCTGTCTGTCTGTCTGTCTGTCTGTCTGTCTGTCTGTCTAATTCACAGTGTGAGGAATGGATGGATGACAACCAATGCAGTGCCATATGGAACATTAGTTTTCCTGTTGTTTTTCAGTCTTTTTTCAAAAATACCATTTGTTACTGTAATGGCTTATACTAGGGGTCTCAAACTCCCGACCTGTGGGTCATTTCCAGCCCCCCGGCCCCTTCCCACTGGCCTGTATATGATGTCAACAACATAATGCAATCCGGTCTGTGAACGGTAAATTTTCAACTACTTCCTTTGTTTACTCGTTTAAATCCAAACTAGTTTAAAAATATTAATTTTAAATTAAAAAATACTTTAAAATTAATGTAAATTTATTCAGTTCTATCATTTGGTGCAGATGTACGGTTTTTAATGAAAAGAAAGCAAGTTATTTTTTTTTGGAATTAATTTGCTTGGTTGTCAATAAAAAGGATGTCTCTTTCCAAACCAACGTGAAGGTGGGTACTGAATATTACAGTATTTTTTGTGGAATTCAATGGAAATGCCACCTGTCTCATATGCAATGAAAAAATCGCTGTTTTGAAGGACTATAATCTCAAACATCATTACTCGACTTAACACGGAGAACTGTATGATAAGTATCAAGGAGAAGAGAGGGAAAAACTGGCTACTCCGCTAAATGAAGGCCTGAAACTACAGAAAAGTCTTTTTTACAAAGCAAAGAAGGATGCTGATGGTACAGTGGAACCAAGTTATGTGGTAATGAGTTAATCGTTAAGGCAGGAAAGGCATTCACCGAAGGGCAGTTTCTTAAGGACTATATGTTAAAAGTCGCTGAAATATTGTGTCCAGAAAAGACGGGCCTGTTCAAAAATATCTCCTTATCAGCAAACACCGTGGCAGAGTGAATAGGCGAGTTATCAAATGACATTTATGATCAGTTACACGAGAAAGCTAATTTTTTTACTGCATACTGTATAGCTTGACGAAAGCACTGACAAAATCAACACTGCTCATCTAATGATTTTCATTAGGGGTGTTAATTCCCACTTTGACTGAAGAATTGCTAAGTTTATGTCCGATGCATGGCCATACCACAGGCAATGATATATATCAGCTTCTGTGTGACGCGATTGAGCGTGCTGGTTTACCATGTAAGATACTGGTAGGCATCACCACAGAAGGAACCCCGTCTGTGACAGACAAACAAAATGGACTGCTAGCTTTGGTTCAATAAAAAATTAGAAGAGGAAAAACCTGATCCAGCAGTAGTTTTACACTGCATTTTTCATCAACAAGCACTGTGCAGCAAATGCTTAAAATTTGAACATGTCATGTCTGTTGTTCTGAAATTTATTAATTATATCAGGTCAAGGAGTTTACAGCATCGCCAGTTCAGAGCCTTTTTAGAAGTAATTGAGTCAACTTATGGTGATGTACTTTTACTGAGGTGCAATGGCTCAGCAGGGGAAATATCCAGAATAGATTTTTTTGTTGAGAATAGAGGTGAAATGTTTTACGGCAGAATGGATGTTCCTGAATTGGAAGAGCCACAATAGGTCATGGACCTTGCTCTAAAGTTCCAGGGCCCTGATCAACTCATCACAGCAGCTTATGAAAGTGTGAAAGCCTTCACCACAAAATTGAAATTATGGAAAGCACAGCTTTCTAAAAAAATCTCACTCATTTCCCAACATGTAGATCTCTTGTGGAGGATAGCACAACATTCAGGAGTGATACATATACATCTGCTATTGAAAACCTATTGCAGGAATTCAATCACTGTTTTGCTGACTTTAGGTCACACCGAAACACCTTCCAGCTGTATGCAGACCGCTTTTCAGCTGATGTGGAGAGTGTTCCAAGTTTGATCCAAATGAAACTTATTGACTTGCAGTGCAATAATGAGCTAAAACCTAAGTTCAGAGAGGCACAGGGAAAAGCAGACTTGACTGGGCGCCTTATTGTAAGCACATATCTGTGTGAAAAACTTTTCTCAACTATGAACTTTAATTCATGCAAGTACAGGTGTAGGTTTACTGATGCTAATCTTGAAGATGTACTCAGAGTTTCCACTGTAAACTCCATTAGAGCAAATGTGGCAAGGCTGTGTGAGCAGAAACTCTGCCAGGTTTCTGGACAGTTCAAATGTATTCAGGTATTGCATGTGTTATATTAATGCAAAGTTTTGTTAATTTATTTAAGTTAATTTAATGTAAAAAGAATTGTGCAATTTAAAGTATAGTTTGCATTTTGAAAAAATATGTTAGCAATGGAAATAAAAATAGATTTAAAGAATATTAGTATCTCTTGTTGTACTTGAACGTTCATTTTTCCCCTGTATAACATGACAATACCAGCAGTGGCCCGAAACCAATTTGAGTTTGAGACCCCTGGCTTATACTGATGATAAATTTGAAAGTGTGTTTTCAATATGTTCATGAGAGAGATGATATCCATCTGTAATATAATAGTGTAAAAGAGGACACGCGCAAAGATATAGAACTTGGGCACCACCTTGGTGACCCCATTAAATTAGATGAAAAATAAACAAAGAAAACACATAATAAATGAGAAATAGTCTTTTCAGACTGGAGTCCTCAATTCAGCTGAAACATGATAGCAGATTTCTGGGTTGTGAGTTCAAGTGGCAGGAAGGGGAAAGTCCAGGCAAATGGACACAGAAGTGATATCAACGATGGAGGGCTGTCAGTCTTCCATTCTGCAGAGGGAGGGCAAGAGAAGGCATTAGTACACAGCACCAACCCCTCGTCCGTCAGGTAATTACCATCACCAGAACCATTCAGCTGTCTCCCATGTGCATGCACACGACAACAAGTTTAAACATTTCTGAGTTTGGGCAGTTTTTATAGAATTTTGTTTGATTAAGGTAATTACAAAAAAGTCTTCTAAAAATCTATGTGGACATACAGTGCATCCGGAAAGTATTCACAGCACATCACTTTTTCCACATTTTGTTATGTTACAGCCTTATTCCAAAATGGATTAAATTAATTTTTTTCCTCAGAATTCTACACACAACACCCCATAATGACAACATGAAAAAGATTTACTTGAAAGTTTTGCAAATTTATTAAAAATAAAAAAAACTGAAAAATCACATGTACATAAGTATTCACAGCCTTTGCCATGAAGCTCCAAATTGAGCGCAGGTGCATCCTGTTTCCCCTGATCATCCTTGAGATGTTTCTGCAGCTTAATTGGAGTCCACCTGTGGTAAATTCAGTTGATTGGACATGATTTGGAAAGGCACACACCTGTCTATATAAGGTCCCACAGTTGACAGTTCATGTCAGAGCACAAACCAAGCATGAAGTCAAAGGAATTGTCTGTAGATCTCCGAGACAGGATTGTCTCGAGGCACAAATCTGAGGAAAGTTACAGAAAAATCACTGCTGCTTTGAAGGTCCCAATGAGCACAGTGGCCTCCATCATCCGTAAGTGGAAGGAGTTCGAAACCACCAGGACTTTTCCTAGAGCTGGCCAGCCATCTAAACTGAGCGATCGGGGGAGAAGGGCCTTAGTCAGGGAGGTGACCAAGAACCCGATGGTCACTCTGTCAGAGCTCCAGAGGTCGTCTGTGGAGAGAGGAGAACCTTCCAGAAGGACAACCATTTCTGCAGCAATCCACGAATCAGGCCTGTATGGTAGAATGGCCAGACAGAAGCCACTCCTTAGTAAAAGGCACATGGCAGCCCACCTAGAGTTTGCCAAAAGGCACCTGAAGGACTCTCAGACCATGAGAAACAAAATTCTCTGGTCTGATGAGACAAAGATTGAACTGTTTGGTGTGAATGCCAGGCGTCACGTTTGGAGGAAACCAGGCACCGCTCATCACCAGGCCAATACCAACCCTACAGTGAAGCATGGTGGTGGCAGCATCATGCTGTGGGGATGTTTTTCAGCAGCAGGAACTGGGAGACTAGTCAGGATAAAGGGAAAGATGACTGCAGCAATGGACAGAGATATCCTGGATGAAAACCTGCTCCAGAGCGCTCTTGACCTCAGACTTGGGCGACGGTTCATCTTTCAGCAGGACAACGACCCTAAGCACACAGCCAAGATATCAAAGGAGTGGCTTCAGGACAACTCTGTGAATGTCCTTGAGTGGCCCAGCATGAGCCCAGACTTGAATCCGATTGAACATCTCTGGAGAGATCTTAAAATGTCTGTGCACCAATGCTTCCCATCCAACCTGATGGAGCTTGAGAGGTGCTGCAAAGAGGAATGGGCGAAACTGGCCAAGGATAGGTGTGCCAAGCTTGTGGCATCATATTCAATAAAACTTGAGGCTGTAATTGCTGCCAAAGGTGCATCAACAAAGTGTTGAGCAAAGGCTGTGAATACTTATGTACATGTGATTTCTCAGTTTTTTTTATTTTTAATAAATTTGCAAAAACCTCAAGTAAACTTTTTTCACATTGTCATTATGGGGTGTTGTGTGTAGAATTCGGAGGAAAAAAATGAATTTAATTCATTTTGGAATAAGGCTGTAACATAACAAAATGTGGAAAAAGTGATGTGCTCTGAATACTTTCCGGATGCACTGTACGTTGGTCAACAATATAGAGTAAGCAGAAAACTGAACATAATTATGTATACTGAACAATTTAAAATTATAAAGCATCAGTCAATCACTGAGTACAGAAGAACCAATCTATCAACAAAAAATATATCATTCTACTATATACACAGTACAGGTTAAATCCCGTTATAACGAAATTTTCAGAATAACGAATATTTTCTGGTCCGGACAAATGTTCATAAAACATTATGTTAAACAAACCTTGTTTTAACAAAATGTAAATCTCAATACAACAAGCGTTTTTTCTAACAAAAATGGCCATTGAAGATAATAATGTGAGGCAAAAAATACCTAATGCTGCTCCTACATTTTCCAAGCTGAGTCTTGGGACCCCTGCCACAGGTTGTCTCAAAGAGAGAGAGACAATCTGGTAGCAAAATTTCTTGTCTCAAGTAGTCTCAGCGAGCATGTAGGTGCAACATCATACACACACACAAATTTTGATTCAATGCTACCCTGTGGGTAGTTGTGTTGTGTGCGGATACTGTACTGTTTGAGTTTCATTGCACCTCTCAAAGTTTTCTTTTAGATGAACAAAAAAGTGAGAAACAGCCTCGGTTTACACCGAAAGAAAAATGAACCCTGGAAAAAGCTGATTCCGGAATGAAGAAAAATGTCATGCTGAAAGCATATTCGAATCTTCATCTAACATCTTGTGTTTGTTCTGTGTTCATACCTGTATTTCTATTTAATAAAATTACACATAACCTCTAGTTTTCATTTTGTGTTCATACCTGTATTTCTAGACTAATGTTACATCTAACATCTCGTATTCCTTCTTTATTTTCATACTTGTATTTCTATTAAAAAAGTTATGTCTAATGTCTCGTTTTCATTCTGTTTTCATACCTGTATTTCTATTAAAAAAGTTGTGTTCATACCTGTATTTCTATAAAAATATTACATCTAACATCTTGTATTCATCCTGTATTTTCATACCTGTATTTCTATAAAAGAAGAAGTTACATCTAACGCCTTATTTTCAAATAAAATAATTTTGCAGTTTAAGAAGTGCTGTATTTATACAGGTAGTGTCAAGCTTGGGTCACAGAGTTGCACGAGAGACATGAAATATGATGTGTCTTCCTCCAGCTCTCTACACTTGAAATCTTAAATAAGCAGTGTGCCAGTTGCTTTCTTTTGTATGAGGATTGCTAATGAAATTGAAATACGTAGATCAGTATCATATGAGCCACTGCAGAAAAATAATGTGATGAAGGAGTTTTGAAATTTCAACACCACCTATAAACCAAAACCATAAACCACCCTTAACTTTCTATCTTGTCTCTCTTGTACAGAAAGAATTTGAGCTGAAGATCTTTGAAGTAAGAGGGGAACATGGGGAAAATATTGCAAAGCTTGACGAGGAAATCCAGAGGCTTAAACAGGAACTTGACAACAGTGTGTACAGGGCAAGAGGAGAAGTAAAAGATACCTGTGTGTCCACTGAAGATGACATGCCTCCAAAAACATTTCGTAATGTATGTATTCAGACTGACAGGGAAACCTTCCTCAAGACACCAGAAGATGAAAACAAGGTTGTCCACACCAGTCAAACTGTCCCTAAAAAACTGAAGCCAGAGTCACTAAATCTTGGATTGAAAACAGAACAAGAACAAGTACCACCTGACCCATCCAACCACTTAAAACAAACTAGCCTGTTACTTCCACCTCCTGCTCCACCTCCACCACCTCCACTCGCTCCCTTCCATTCTGGTTTGGCTCCTCCTCCTCCCCCCCCTCCTCCTCCACTTCCAGGTGCTCCGCCTCCTCCACCACCAGCACCTCCTCTTCCAGGAGGAGCACCTCCTCCCCCTCCTCCTCCATTGCCTGGATTTGAAGCACCTCCTCCTCCACCTCTACCAGGAATAGGTCCACCCCCTCCTCCTCCCATGTCTGGCTTTGCGGGATTTGGTTTTGGCTTAATGTCAGAAAAGGCACCTCGGAAACCTGCTGTAGAGCCTTCATGTCCAATGAAACCCTTGTACTGGACCAGAATTCAAGTCAAAGACAACAGGTATGTCTCTTGTAAACAGACATTTATTTCATGGAGCATGTTCAAATTAAACGGCACTAGAAAGTATAAAATAAACAAGAAATAGAGCCTGGATGACACTATGGATATGTAATGAATTAACACAACCAGCTAAATTAAAAGTTTTTGATAATATGTAATGCAGTTGTTAGTCAGCTAAAACAGCACAGTAATTACTGTTCAATAATCTATCAAGCACACCTTATTTTATACAACACATTCACTGTGTGCATCATCATAAACATCTTCCCAAAGTAAGCAGCATTGCTATAAAAAAGTAAACTACCTAGGACATGAATACAGTATTTGCAAACAGTAGGTTGAGCTTGGAAAGTCTGTGGTATTAAGAGAAGAGAATGCGGCACCATGAAAACAGATGAGTCAATTAAATCTGGGAACCCGTAGCATAGTTACTGCCTTAGAATGCATTTTAATGAGGTGATCCTAGAAAGAAAACCTAAGGAGGTTCCTCCTTTGTTTCAAATTAAACATTACAGTTGACTGAACATATCTAGGAAGAAAATATCTAGGAGTAGTTGCCACAGAATTTAAAGAAGGTTTGCTTGGGCTTCTGTGTTGAAATATTGAGACAGCAAGAAGCATGGCATCAGAAGATCTTAGCTGCCTCTTATGTTTATAAGGGTAATCTTTGTAAACAGATCTTCGGATATGTTAATTTAATCAGCATGAATTATATATTTGTTAATGTTGTGCTAATGCACATGCTACGCACAGCTCTGACAGCATGCTTAATACAAATGAAGGTCAAAGCAGAAGGAGTTGATGGGCTGAATATTAGCACTAAAGAGTAGGGTGGATAAATAACAAAAGAAAAGGTGGTGTCTTGGACAGGAAAAAAGAAACATGATCTCATTTAACTTGTTGACTTAGGTCTGAAATGAAAATTAGGCAAGGCTGAAGTAAGATACCTCAAGTGCTGGAACCAGGCACTGTGGCAAGAAAGTTAAAGGTGGCTCCAATACCAGCCAGGAGTGACGCTGGCATCAAGAGGGCGGTAGGGGCTGATCTGTTGCACCCAGCCATTGATCTTTTTCTCAATTATATACATGACAGTAGCAGTAAGCTCCTAATCCTTTTGTCACTGATCAGTGTTACACCATTATGTGAATGTGCGTGAAAGCCCAAAGGGACCACTGCTCTTGAATTTGGTATACATGTAATCACAGAAGAGACTCAAGACCTTGATATGATAGTGTCAGTTTAAACTTAACGGGTTCACCACAAGCTACTCCACTGTAATATAAATTGAGTCTGTGGACTTCATAAAGGAAACTCTCAACCCCGACCTCCAAAATAGTTTACATTTACATGTGCATCTGCTTGAATGTCCCACTCACCTGCTCTCTAAAGTTATTTGAGAGTTAAATGAAAAGAGTGCTATGAGAACAGCTAGTCCTGGGTAGTGGTGATGAGCTGGTGAAGTACCTAACAATTATATATATAAAAAAAAGCAAATCAGATGCATCTGATTTACCTGAATAGTATAAGAGAAAAGGAGGATAAAGAACAAATCATTTTAAGGTAGTGATCAGCACTAGAACATTAAAGTTATAATGAAAGATATTTAGAAAAGATAGGCAAGCCACACGGGTTGTAGGATCTGGTCAACCGGTTTAAAACACATTTTTGGATTACTTTGTCCTTTAAGTCACATAGCCAGTATAATTCAACCTTGTGGAAATGAAAAAGGATTCTGAGCACGTTGCCTTGAACACTCCAGAATGATTATTGTTGACATTGGTGGTGAGTGCCAAAAAACAGCTCTTTCAAAAGCATTATATTAGCACTAAGGAATATGGTGTGTCTCCAATAAGGGAATTAACAAAGATTCATCATGATAGATATAAATTGTTAACTATGTCTAAATATTTGTGAGAGGCAGCCCCTTTGTACTCAATATCCTATATAAAGAAGGTTGTGTTTTTTTTTGTTTTTTTTACCATTTTTTCACAAGCATAAGACAAGTTCCTTATCCATTTCATCTTGGTCTCTTTTGGTTTTGCTTCCATTAGTAATACTAATGGTACTTCTCGTCTTATCAACCTGCAATTTTGCTGGGTTCACATTGCAATCATATTTTCTGTCTGTGTCTATGCCCATCATGGTGTGTGGGATGACATTGACAGGTGTTATGTCAGAAGGTTACTTGGGAGATCCTAAGCCCTTCTACCTTTAGTCATATAAAAATTGCTTTCAGTTACTCAAGTCAATAAATTCTAATTTGTATTAAGATACTTTTTTATTTAAGTGTTTAAACCATGAATGACAGAAATGTGTAATTTCTGACTAAGTCACCCTTTAGCTTTTTATCAGTCTGGCATCCTTTCAATTTTTTTCCAGAAGCATCCATAGTATTGTCTCACTAATGAAGAACACATGGGGACGGTCAGGAGAAGTCATCAAGTTCAGCTCCTGACCTCTGCTGACTTTCATTATAGATCATACAAATTTTAAGTGTTTGCTCGCCTCATTCCTCAGCAACAAAAAAAAAACCCAGAAGTGTTCAATTACTGACAGCAGTTTCTTTGAAACACTCCTTGTTCTGAATTGGACCAGAAAGCAGAGACAAGTTGTGCTCTATTCAGACGAGAACTCCACTTAATAAAGTTCTTGCTTCATGAACTAGAAGTCATCAGGGGAAGCACTGCACTGAAATCTCTTCTGAAAACAACAGGGGCCAGATCACAATAACCAACATAATAGTCACTTAAGAGAAATAAAACAGATGAATTTTAAATTGTAAAGAGCCAGATGACAATAACCAACAAAACAGTCACCCAAGAGAAATAAAATAGATGAATTGTATATTGTAATTGCAGTGCATTCTTATGCAGAATGAGGGAACTGAGGGAGGGGGTGTGGTAGGGTGGTCAGGTCAGTTTAATTAGAAACATCTTAGATAATTCTTTGTAGGTTTGACATAAACATACTCTTGAAATAAAAAGGTGGAAAAAGTAGACTGTTTTGTTTGGTTTTGCCCCTTATATTTGTTTTTTTACTTTTGTTCATTTTATGTTTTAATGTCCCATCCAGGATTGGTTTCTGCCTTTCATTTAATGCTCACAGGTTAAAATGCCATTCATTACAAATGAAGTAAGTGGGTTTAGAAAATGAATGGACAGCACAGTGGTGCAATAGTGACTGCTGCTACCTCACTGCTCCAGGAGGCTTAAATTTGTTCCCTTGCATGGTCATGTATGCATGCAGTTTGAATGATTGCTTCTCAGTTTTTTCTGTCATATTCCAAAAAGTGTAGGACAGATTCATTGGAAACATCGATTTGAATGAATGTACTGTAAGATGGATTGTTAATGTGAAAAGCTGTGGTAAAAGTGGATAAATGACAAGTGATCAATGACATTTTCTGATTCAGCTAATCAGTAATTTGTGTTTTCTCGAAAACTGATCAAAAAGTTGTACTCACAATTTGGTGGGTCCTTTATTTCTTCACAAATGCAGTTTAGTCTGTTTTCCATTAACAGTTAAATTGTGTATAATTGGTGGAGTACACTTTTTTGTGGCTGTAGTTTTCCCCAATAATAAAGAGAGGTTGAGGATCTCACTTAATACGTACAAGATTACATGGAACTGATTTTATGCTGCCAGCATCATATTTTAAGATGGGCAAAGACTAATCATCTTTGGCTTGGGGGAGTTTGTAGGTGTTATTTTTTGTCTGTTGTTTTAGTTGTCTCAGCCTTGAATATCTGTCTCGCAAGATCCAGTAAATAGAAAATGAAAATAACCAGGAGAATCGCAAGTCAAAGAACAGGCCAAATGTCAAAACCAGGAGACAAGGAGATCATTTGTCAAAGTCAGAACATGATCGAAAAAATTTGTAGTCAAAAAATACCACACATCCGTAAAAAATAGGAATGATCTTTTTAAATCAGCAAAACAAGGTTTATTTGTCAAACTCAAAAAAACCCAGAAATATACTGGAGAGACCTTTGTATTGTTGCAAAATTGACATCACAGATGAGCATACCTCGGAGAATTCTGTGAGAGACCTCCATGGAAGTTTCAGAAACAGAAACCTAACATGACAGTGCCCAAGAGGGAAACAAAATGACATCATGATAAAATATGATTAATTAATTATTTTTTTCAGGACAGATTCTTGACAAAGTTAAACCCTAAATTTAAATTCTTTCAGTCTCAAAATCTTATAATGCATATATAGATTGATAGGAACTGCCCAGGAATTTACTCAAAAACTTTATTAAGCATGAAAGTGAAACAACAACACAGGAGAATAAAGATCAGAAATACTAACCCAGAAGCAATTATCTGTACTGCACACTTTCCAGCAAACCAGATAGTTGACATTAGTACCTTGACAATAAAGACTGAGAAGGGTTTGTACCTGAGATTCTTCAGAGCCCTCCACCTGTACAAGAGCAGGTGGCTTTTTTACATAAGTAATAGAGATTCAAATTTACAGGTTTCAATCTAGAAACACTTGGGAGGTCTTATGAATTTTGTAATACACTTGCAATGCCAGACTGTATTGATACTGGACCTATTAAGCATATGTATGCTGGCTATTGTGACTTCATCATGACCCGGCAAACACTAAAATACAGTCAAATGAAAATGTTTGGGAACCCCTTTCAGAGGTTTATCCTGTCAGTTTAAAATGTAAGGAATTTAATCAGGAAATGGAAGGCCACAGGCACAGTTGCTGTTAAACCCAGGTCTGGCAGACTAAGAAAAATACAGGAGCGGCACATGTGCAGGATTGTGAGAATGGTTACAGATAACCCACAGATCACATCCAAAGACCTGCAAGAACATCTTGCTGCAGATGGTGTATTTGTACATCGTTCTATAATTCAGCACAATTTGCACAAAGAACATCTGTATGGCAGGGTGATGAGAAAAAAGCCCTTTCTGCACTCACTCCAACAAACAGAGTTGCTTGTTGTATGCAAATGCTCATTTAGACAAGCCAGATTCATTTTGGAACACAGTGCTTTGTTTGGACTGATGAGACAAAAATTGAGTTATTTGGTCATAACAAAAAGCGCTTTGCATGGTGGAAGAAGAACACTGCATTCCAAGAAAAACACCTGCTACCTACTGTCAAATTTGGTGGAGGTTCCATAATGGTGTGGGGCTGAGGGGTTAGTTCAGAGACTGGGATCCTTGTTAAAGTCAAGGATTGGATGAATTCAACCCGATATCAACAAATTCTTCAGGATAATGTTCAAGCATCAGTCAGAAAGTTGAAGTTATGCAGGGGTTGGATATTCCAACAAGGCAATGACCCAAAACACAGTTCGAAATCTACAAATACATTCATGCAGAGGGAGTAGTAAAATGTTCTGGAATGGCCATCATAGTCCCCTGACTTGAATATTATCGAAAATTTATGGGATGATTTGAAGCAGGCTGTCCATGCTCGGCAGCCATCAAATTTAACTGAACTGGAGACATTTTGTATAGAAGAATGGTCAAAAATACCTCCATCCAGAATCCAGACACTCATCAAAGGCTATAGGAGGTGTCTATAGGCTGTTATATTTATAAAATGAGGCTCAACTAAGTATTGATGTAATGTCTCTGTTGGGGTGCCCAAATTTATGCACCTGTCTAATTTTGTTATGATGCATATTGCATATTTTCTGTTAATCCAATAAACTTAATGTCACTGCTGAAATCCTACTGTTTCCATAAGGCATGTCATATATTAAAAGAAAGTTGCTACTTTGAAAGCTCAGCTAATGGTAAAAAAAAATTCAAAGAATTAAGAGGGGTTCCCAAACTTTTTCATATGATGGTATATGTGTCCTCCTCACATAGTAGCATCAGGTGACAGGTTGCCCTCTGTCAATAAGAAAAGTGTCTCACCTTGAGGTAAACCTGAGGATAGAAATACCTCTTGAACTTCTGTGTGTAGCAAACCTTGTTTCAACTGTGCCTTTTCCAGCAGACCGACAGTTATGTGTTGTCTTCTTGCCCTTTATGCTCTATTTCTGCACTTACCCCTTAAAAAGGGTTACAGTTTGCAGCTGCAATGTGTTTGCACCAGGAGTACAATCCTACTTACTGCTAATATGACTTTCTTTTTTGCCCAACTAAAAATCACCCTTGTTTTTCTATCTATCCCTGGATAGGCAATGCAAGCAGAGGAACAAGTTATATACTTTATTCATTCATTATAGCGTTAACATTACTTAATATGCCATAAGCAGAAGTATAGCAAATGAGTAAGACAATTACACTTTACAACCTGGATGGTTACCAGCTGTCACAGATGGCACTAACTGAAGCACCCAAAGTGTAACAATGTACATGTGTTTTGCAGCTCTTGAGGTTTCACTGTTGTAGATGAGGTGGTTCATGGCATGGAGATCTCCTGGTTACTATATTTTTTCAGCTGCTGTCACAATCTTCTTCTGCTTCTGTCAGCTTATTTGTCTGGCCTTAATGAAGGTGGTCTAAAATGTTTCATTTCCTGTTGTGAAATTGTTAAGAGCTTTTTGGGTGTAAACTGTACTTCTGACATTTAAATGTCATCATTTGATTGACTTTTTTGCTGATTTATAAACATAGGTACACATTTATGCTAAGCAGCTCATGGTGTATAAATAGTTCTTGCTTTTTCAGCCAATTCAAAGCAGTTCTTAAGTTTTAAGAAAAGCGCATCAAAATTTCTTATATATTACAAAGCCTAAAAGTACGTTAGCTGAGGAAGCTTGCATCCATATGACCTACTTAAACACATTTAATATAGACCTATCATTTTCAGATTGAACACATTTATTATAGACCCATCATCTTCGGATACAGTACTTTGAACATCTTAAAGATGAAAAGAAAGATAAAAGTGCATTGTTAATAATGCTGCTACAATAATAAAATCATATTCCCAACACTAGTTTTATGCACTTTTATAATTTTTTTTTGATATTCATGATATTTTGTATGCTTAGCAACCCATTATCTTCCAGGATATACAGTAATTACATTAGATGTATGCATTATGGACACCCTGGGGTGTTCCAGCTCCCCAAATACCCAACACAAGCAGGCTCAGACACAAGTTAAAAGCCAGAAGAATCTTTTTTTGTTGGAAACTCTTCCACAACAAGCGTTTCTTGCCACAATGACATGTATATGCCATAATCACAATTATCACTACAGTAAAACACTCTTTTCTTTCTTCTTTCTCTGTGTTTCCCTGCCTCATCTACTCCTTCTTGCAAGCTTCATGCACCTTCCAACTGTCTCTGGCTTGTTCATGTGAGGTATATGCAGCTCCTTTTATCTCCCACCCGGTGGTACTTCCAGTGCTCCGTAGACATGGTCTGAAAGTAATACCAAGGGAGTCGGAAACCCATGAAGTAGGGCTCCCCAGTCCCTGTAACACCCCCAGGGGCACTCACAAAAACAAAAAGAGCAGAGTTGAAGAACCCCATGTCCCATGCTGCCCTATGGCATCACTACACCCAGGGGGTGTGCCATCTAGTGCAGTCCAGGGGAGCTAATGCCCTGTGCACACTCTCTCCCTCAGTTTTTTCATTCCAAGGGCATCCCAGCTAGATAATAATGTGGGCCATCCCTTACACCATATAATGAACTCACAGTGGTTATGTAATTTAAACTATGGTCCCTAAGTTCAAAAATGTTCACAAGGACATAAATTGGCATTTTTAAATAGTGATAATGATATTTTACTCTATCATCAGGTAATTCACATTCTCTGAATCAGCACACATTCAGCTTTTCAGCCATGTTAAACATAGAGGGTGCTATGCAATATAAAAATTAAAACAGTGTAGAGAAAGAAAAATAAGTTACATTTTTTGTTCACAACCTGTAAACAAATAAACACATATAAGTATCTTTTGTATTATTTAATGTTCTAAGCCTAGTTTGAGGGTTGCTGGTCTACTAAACCCTTTCATCCCTCTCCAACACTCGTTTGTTACAGTCCACTTCTAAAGATATCTACAGTGGACAAAAAAAATACAGTTAAGCCAGTGAAATAAGATGGTATTTCCCAAAAAAAGAAGCATCATTGGCTGGCACCTCCTTAGAAGTAAACCAGCACCGCAGCAGATATAATACTCCAAATTAGCTTCAGCCTGGCACCTCATTACAAATGAACAAGTTTCATGGATGCACTTCAGATAAAAAAAAAAACACACAGTGACTGATTAAGCCAGTAAAAAGTAAAATTAAAATAAACTTACACAGTCTAAATTCAATCAGGTAGTGACTGCTTTTCTTGGGCAGGCATGGAGTGGTCGCCTCACAGCTCCTTGTTGTCCGTGCTTCTGCTGTGGAAATAACATTTTACAGCCATTGTTTTTTTTGTTTTTTTTAGAAATCTAAGAAATGTTCTGAAATCCAAGAAGTTTAATCTAGCAAACAGGTACTTGAATCTGTACATATGCCATAATACATTTTATGGCAACTTCATTAGGTTCTCTATTCTTAGAAGGTTTTTTAACTAAGGTATCACTACATAGTTTGGAATCCATCCCTGACAGGTGATGGTAACAACCATGATGCATTCACTGTATGTGCTAGGGAGCTATTGGTGACTGTAGGACAAGGGTACATAATATTAAGGCACAGAAAAGGAGAGCCAAATCATCTACAGTAAGTGCCAGTATGTTTAGGATTAGCAGGGTGAAGGTGCTTTCTGAGGACTCCGTTTCTACGTTTGTGCTTAATAAATAGTAAAAAACTTTAAATATACAATAAATCAAGACATTATACTGAAACTCTTCTGGGACCTAATTTTGGTACTTTTTGGTGTTTTTTTCACCATTCAAAAAACATTGTCACAGCAGCACTAGAGGTCTTGTAGAAGGAAAACAGCCAAGTTCATCCCAGGTGCATAAAGGAATTAAACCTCTTTAGTTTGGAACAGGGAGTTAAAGAAAATAACATTCAAAATGATAAGAAGGAAGCACTACTTGACTTATGAGTTTATAAAAAATTGTCAGGATAAGGAAACTCTGTGACCTAGTACACCAGTGAACTGCATGAGCTAAATGTACTAAATGGTCTTCTCCTGTTTTTAAAATTTGTTATGTTTTAATGTGCACAAGCCACACATGCATAAAGTAAAAAAAAGTAAGTCAAACATTCCTGTTAAAGGATACGTTTGGTATTTTTCAAGTTGAAGTTATTTTGTCACCACATAGTATATATACAATTTTCATTTGCCATTTCAAATAGTGTTCCAGAGTGCAGCATTTTCTATGAATTAAAAAATTTCTTACCTGTACTGGCATTTTATAATGGAGCCAATGAGGCATGAAGTAGCACCGGAAAGTAAAAGCCTAAAACGTACTGTATACATCCTTTTTTAAGTTCAGATTAAAAAAAACATATATATATATATATATATATATATATATATATACACACACACACACACATATAAACATCTATATATACATACATATACACATATACATATACATACATATCTACATATATACATATACACATACATACAAACCGGATTCCAAAAAAGTTGGGACACTATACAAATCGTGAATAAAAACTGAATGCAATGATGTGGAGGTGCCAACTTCTAATATTTTATTCAGAATAGAACATAAATCACGGAACAAAAGTTTAAACAGAGAAAATGTATCATTTTAAGGGAAAAATATGTTGATTCAGAATTTCATGGTGTCAACAAATCCCAAAAAAGTTGGGACAAGGCCATTTTCACCACTGTATGGCATCTCCCCTTCTTCTTACAACACTCAACAGACGTCCAGACTGGCCATTTCAGTACCCGGATCCTTCTCCTACGCAGCCATGATGTTGTGATTGATGCAGAATGTGGTCTGGCATTATCTTGTTGAAAAATGCAGGGTCTTCCCTGAAAGAGATGACGTCTGGATGGGAGCATATGTTGTTCTAGAACCTGAATATATTTTTCTGCATTGATGGTGCCTTTCCAGACATGCAAGCTGCCCATGCCACACGCACTCATGCAACCCCATACCATCAGAGATGCAGGCTTCTGAACTGAGCGTTGATAACAACTTGGGTTGTCCTTGTCCTCTTTGGTCCGGATGACATGGCGTCCCAGATTTCTAAAAAGAACATCGAATCGTGACTTGTCTGACCACAGAACAGTCTTCCATTTTGCCACACTCCATTTTAAATGATCCCTGGCCCAGTGACAACGCCTGAGCTTGTGGATCTTGCTTAGAAATGGCTTCTTCTTTGCACTGTAGAGTTTCAGCTGGCAACGGCGGATTGTGTTCACTGACAATGGTTTCTGGAAGTATTCCTGAGCCCATTCTGTGATTTCCTTTACAGTAGCATTGCTGTTTGTGGTGCAGTGTCGTTTAAGGGCCCGGAGATCACGGGCATCCAGTATGGTTTTACGGCCTTGACCCTTACGGAATCTTCGGATGATGTTATGCACAGTTGATGATGATAGATGCAAAGTCTTTGCAATTTTTCGCTGGGTAACACCTTTCTGATATTGCTCCACTATCTTTCTGCGCAACATTGTGGGAATTGGTGATCCTCTACCCCATCTTGGCTTCTGAAAGACACTGCCACTCTGAGAAGCTCTTTTTATACCCAATCATGTTGCCAATTGACCTAATTAGTGTTAATTGGTCTTCCAGCTCTTTGTTATGCTCAAATTTACTTTTTCCAGCCTCTTATTGCTACTTGTCCCAACTTTTTTGGGATTTGTTGAAATTTTGAATCAACATATTTTTCCTTTGAAATGATACATTTACTCGGATTAAACGTTTGATCTGTCATCTACGTTCTATTACAAATAAAATATTGACATTTGCCATCTCCACATCATTGCATTCAGTTTTTATTCACAATTTGTTTAGTGTCCCAACTTTTTTGGAATCCGGTTTGTATATACATATATATTGTGAACGATTGGGGGTGCTCTCGCTCCTTTGAACCCCTGTCCACGACTCCAGACACCAGGTAAAAGTCCAAATGTTGACTTTATTTTTCTTCCACAGTGCACAAAGCACACTCTCCACCACAATACTCATATAAATCAACAATTCTCAAATAAACCAATCCTCCAGCTCCCAGACGCATTGCCACCCTTCCACCCAGCTCAGCTAATTTTCTGGGAGTTCCCATAGTCCTTTTATACTCCCTGACCCGGAGGTGTTTCTGCCCAACAGTCCACAAGTCCTTATTCCTTCCGGGTCAGTGTAAATAGTCCTTTTCTTCAACCCGGAAGTCCGTCGCTCTTCCTATGACGAACCTCCGGATCACAGGGCACGAAGAAGCCCTCGGTCCTCCCTGCATCTCCCTCCTGTGGCCCCCATGGCATCCAGCAGGGCTTTGCATAAAAACTCCATTGTCCATGATGCCCTGCTGGTCTTCTGGGGACCTCCACGCTGCAAGGAGGGCTCCACCTGGCAGCTTGGGGGTATTGGCCGGGATAAATGGACGGCCATCCTTCACAATATATACATAATGTGGTGGATTGCCGGCATGTTACTCCGGCCCTCACCCCCAGGCCGCCAGGAGGAGCCCTCCCGACAGCATGATCATGCCCCGAGTTCCAGCAGGGCATCATGGACTTTGTAGTGTTTTTACACAGCCCTGCTGGATACATTGGGGGCCACCAGGCGTCGCTGTAGGTGGGGTTCATAGGCTCGCATGTGCCCTATAACCCGGGAGTACGTCATAGTCAGGTGACGAGAAGAAACAACGTGCTCCCGGGGTAAACAAAAGGACTGTTTGCCCTGACCCGGAAGGAATAAGGAATTGTGGACTGATTGCACAGGAACACCTCCGGGTCAGGGTGTATAAAAGGATATGGGGAATGCCCAGACAGTGAGCTGAGCTGGGAGGTAGAAGGGCGAAGTGTCTGGGCGAGGAGGAAAGAGAATAGTGTTGCTGTATTGGTTATTATTTGTGATTTATGAGTGTGGAGTGGAGGGTGCTTGGTGCACTGTATAATAAAAAGAATAATAATTATACTTTCACCTGGTGTTCAGAGTGGTACCTGAGGGTGTTAGAGGTGGACCACGCCTCTATCTGCTACAACATACATTCACATATATATACATATCTACATATATATACACATACATACACATATACATACATATATATATATATATATATATATATATATATACACACATACATACATACACACAGATATATATATATATAGACACACATACATACACACATATATAAACATATACATTGTGGCAGTCGGGACGCCCAGGAGGCCCTGGTTATGTTGGGGGCCACGGGTAAAGGGCTTGGAAGCCCAACCCTGTAGGGACCCATGACCACCGCCAGGCGGCGCCCCGGTGCCTGAACAACCCTGGAGCCCAGCACTTCCGCCACACCAGGAAGTGCTGGGGGGAAGAAGACAGGGGACACCTGGAGGGCTTCCGGGTGCGCAGCCGGCACAAATACGAACCTGATTGAAAGAAATAATGATAATCAAATCCTTGATGACAGCAACACTCAGTAAGACTCACAAAACAAATACTGTATATTGACAGTCATGTTAAGTTATTTTAATGTTCCCTTTTCTTTTCTAGCTTTTTAACACACTACTCTCGCTGCGATACGCGGGTATATATATATATGTATATAGCAGAATACCCGCGCTTCGCAGCGGAGAAGTAGTGTGTTAAAGAAGGTACCAAAAAGAAAAGGAAAAATTTTAAAAATAACGTAACATGGTTGTTAATGTAATTGTTTTGTCATTGATATGAGTGTTGTTCTCATATCTATCTATATGTTGTTCTCATATCTATCTATATATATATATATATATATATATATATATATATATATATATATATATATATATATATATATATACCCGCTTGGAGAAGTAGTGTGTTAAAGAAGGAAAGAGAAAGAAAAGGAAACATTTTAAAATAATGTAACATGATTGTCAAAGTAATTGTTTTGTGTATTTGGCGGCAGCGTCACGAAGTTGTTTTCAGTAGCTGCATCAGAAAATGTACCACGACGCCTGACACGCCTCCTTTTACTGTTTTCTCACAGCTTGGATTGCTGCTGTCATATATATACACACACACACACACACACACACACACACATGCGCACACACACACACACACACATATATATATATATATACACATACATATCTTAATATCTACATATCTATATACACATACATACATACACACACACAAATTATATATATATATGTATGTGTGTGTGTGTGTGTGTGTGTGTGTGTATATATATATACACACATACATATACTTGTGTGTATGTTTGTATGTGTCTATATGTGTGTGTATAGCTTTGGTCACTGAGTGCAAGGGAAAAATAATAAATTATAGTCTATAAGTTATTAAACAGTAAAACATTAACGTTTTAAGAAGTACAGGTACATTGAAATTACATTTTCTATGTGAACGCTCAAATTTGTGCCTCTGGTAATGTGCCTTACCGGCATTTAAAGAAAATTAGTTTTGTGTCCTCTGCAGTGTTAAGAGAGAAAGGCTTTGGTTTGGGATAAAAGGAAAAAAGGTGTAAAGAAAGTAAAGTTGCCTTTTCTTTATATAGTATAGAGAGATGTGTTCGCTGACGTTATGATCGCCTTTTGGGGACAGTCGCGTGGGTCTTGTGTAGACTGGTGAGACGCCCCGCCATTAATCGGCTGTGATGGCACTGTCAGTCCTCTACTCGTGCGTGTCTTCATAATCCGAGGTGAGGACCTCATAATCGTATACGTGCAAAAGAAAGTGTGAATCGCCTTAATATTATTTTGCCGTGGTGTAGAAAAGGGGTCCCGTGTTTGCACTTGTCTGGGCTATAGCGCAGGGGGAGGATGAAAAAAATTAAAAGTGCTCACTTTGACTTAAGGCAGAAGCGCAGTCAGCGTCTCAACGGCCGGCACAGCTATGCACGCGCTGGCTGCTCGACTTTTGCTGGGCAGGAGACCACAGTTTTGCAGACACGCTCATGATATCAAAAGTCTCAGCTCTTTGGAGGTCATTCATATATTATATATATAGCAAAATACCCGCCTACTTGCGGAGAAGTAGTGTGTTAAAGAAGTAATGAAAAGAAAAGGAAACATTTTAATAATAACGTAACATGATTGACATTGTCATGAGTGTTGCTGTCATATATATGCCTGCCTAAATAAGTCACCCTCGCTTTGCTCTTACTTTATTTACCGCTCATTTAATCATGGCTATTGGCGGAAAAATTATAAAATGGAAGGAGGATGGCTTTACCAAAACAATTATTGATGGCGAATCGATTATTCATAAAGCTTGAATTGGTGATGTTTTTCTGTGTTAACCTCATATTTTTCAGACTTCTTCTCAAACTAAGGTGGTGCGAGGGTAAAATGAATCGGGATGCGCTTGATCAATGTAATCGTGTACCAGGAAATCATGCATTGACAAAAGCTCCCCTTTGCTTGTAATGCAAAGTGTGATTAAATGCATTATTTTTAACGCGTTATGGAGCACATGCATCAAGCTTCTCAGCTGTGCTTGTGCTAAGAAAATGAAAGATTTTAAAAATAACGTAACACGATTGTCAATGTGACCTTTTGTAAGTAGTGCCTGGAGGATTCAGTGTGGAGAAACTCTAGAGATAGCGTGTGTATTAACTTGTGGATTTTTCTGTGAGTATTTGGTGGCAGTCTGACGGTTGCTTGAAAGACGGCATTAGCCGCTGAGCTCAGCTCAGACCGAAATTAGATGAATGGGAGGGGAGATGATGATGTGACTCCCCCACCCGCCTTTAACTGTCAATCCCCACAAACACAGTCTCGAATTTGCATAAGCACACCCCTTCACCTACAATTTTAACTTAGTTACAAAGTGATCAAAACTCGCGCTTATATCCTCGCCCTCTCATTAAACTTGTATCCCGCATTACCTGTGGGCATGTGAAACGCCAGCGTAGCCTGTCTATGAACTTAATTTAAAGTTTAGGTTTACACCTTGCTTTCTTTCCGAGGCAGCACCACTCATGAATATGGTAGTATATGTCACTCGCTCGCTTCTTATTGTTTTTCGCTGCCTTCTCAATTATATAATGCATGTTTTCTTAAGCGCTTTTGGAGGTCTTCCTGGTTTTCTACGCACTGCGCTGACAATCAGTTCACGTGATTACGTGGGAGGCGGATGATGTCACACGAAACTCCGCCCCCACGCCATTCCAGCTCAACTCCATTACAGTTAATGGAGAAAAATACCTTCCAGTTATGACCATTAGGCGTAGAATTTCGAAATGAAACCTGCCCAACTTTTGTAAGTAAGCTGTAAGGAATGAGCCTGCCAAATTTCAGCCTTCTACCTACACAGGAAGTTGGAGAATTAGTGATGAGTCAGTGAGTGAGTGAGTGAGGGCTTTGCCTTTTATTAGTATAGATATATATCCCGATCTACATACTCGAATAATGGATACTTTATTCGCCATCAATGATTGTTTTGGTAAAGCCATACTCAGTGTATTCATTAGATGAACGGTAAAAAAGTAAGAGCGAGGGGAGGATGACTTATTGAGGCATGCAGGCTGTAGTGCGCGTCAACTCTATCTGAATTGCGATCACATTTAAAAATATATCTTTTCAAGTTCTATTTAGTCCATATGTGTCAAACTCAAGGGCGCGGGCCACATCCGCCCGGCGTAATTATATCCGCCCTTGAGATCATTTTATATACTTTATTATTGTTATTAATGGCCCGGGTATATGAAGCGCTAGTAACACAATAAACTACAGATCCCATAATGCAGCGCTTCAGCTGCCTTGCCAAACACTTACCGCGTTATTCAAGTCTAGCTTATGATGCTGCAAGTTATTGCGAAGCTAGCCCACACAATGCTGAAGAGAAAAGTTGATTCTGAAAATAGAGCCTTTAAAAACCGATGGGAGGCTGAGTATATGTTTACTGAACCCTTGTGTCTCATTTGTGGAGCTAATGTGGCTGTAATTACAGAATTTAATCTAAGATGGCACTATGAGACAAAACATCAGGGTAACCTGAATGCAATGCAAAAGATACAGAAAGCAGAAGAATTAAATAAGAATCTGACACTTCAGCGGACGTTTTTACCGTGCACAATCACAAAGTGATTTCAAGTGAAGCTGCTTTTATGGGAGACACAAATGCACCAGTGCAATTTGCCCCACTTTCCCTGTTGCCAAGTAATGTTAAACCAAGTCGTCACTACGGTGTTCTCAAATACGCACTTTGCTGATAAACTGAGCGCAATGAGTTTGCACGGCGCTTTGGTGACTTTGAAGAACAAAAAAAGTCCGTCTACATGCGGCTCGAACCTTGTGCATGTTTGGTAGCACATATCACATATGATATGATAAAGACTAACAAAACAGCACAAAGGAGTCGCCTCACTGATGAGCACCTGCAGTCCATCCTGAGAATCTCCACAACACAGAACCTCACACCAAACAGAAATGAACTTGTGGCCAAAAAAAGATGCCAGGCGTCCAGCTCTAAAATGACATATGAGCAAAGACAACTGAATGATTTGATTTGTTATTGCTGAAAGGAACACATTTTATTTATATTTCTAGGTTTTGTTATGCAGCATGTTCATATTTGAATTTGTATAATTTTGACAGTATATATTTTTATGGAGAGCAAAATCTTTTGGGATATTTAAAATCTAAGTTTATTTTTTATATAAAATTACATAAGAGTAAAGAAATGTGAATGTTTGTTCTTTTAAGTTATTTAAGGTTTGAGTTGATTTATTCACGAATAATATTCCTGTCTGTTTTTACCATTCCTACCAAAGATATTTCTGTCAACTAAATAAAAATTCCTTCTATTTAAAATTTAAATAGAACTTGAACAAATACGATAGTTCATAATATCCACGCAGACTTGCACGTAAGAGCGGGAGTTATCCGTTTAACAAGCAGCGTATTGCACTGATACGAAATAGCTGTGTGTGTATACATGTAGATATGTATGTATATGTATATATATGTTTATATATATGTGTGTGTATGTATGTATGTGTGTATGTATATGTATGTGTATATATGTAGATATATATATGTATGTATATATGTGTGTGTGTATATATATATATGTGTATATGTATAGATATGTATATATATGTTTATGTGTGTGTGTGTAAATATATATGTATATATATGACAGCAACACTCATCACTCATTAACAGTGGTAAAACAATTACATTGATAATTCGTTATTTTCAAAATGTTTCCTTTCTTTTTCACTGCTTCTTTACACTACTTCTCTGCTGCGGCTGGTATTTTTGCTAGTATATATATATATATATATATATACTAGAGAATACCCGCCGCAGCGGAGAAGTAGTGTGTTAAAGAAGTTATGAAAAAGAAAAGCAAACATTTTAAAATAACGTAAGATGATTGTTAATGTAATTGTTTTGTCATTGATATGAGTTTTGTTGTCATATCTATCTATTTATATATATATATATATATATATATATATATATATATATATAAATAGCTGCGCTATTGGCAGCGGAGAAGTAAAAAGAAAAGGAAACATTTTAATAATAACGTAACATGATTGACAATGTAATTGTTTTGTAATTGTCATGAGTGTTGCTGGTATATATATATATATATATATCTATATATATACACACACACAGACATATATATAAACATATATACACATATACACACATACATATATATACATATACATATATACACATACTGTATATATACACACACATATATATATACATACTGTATATACAAATATATACATATCTACATATATACTGTATATAAACATATATATACAAATCTACATATATATATCTACATATATATATTAGGTGGGACTCGATTAAAAAATTAATCCAATTAATTAGAGGCTGTGTAAGAATTAATCTTGATTAATCGTATGTAATCGCGACACGAAATTTGCCCCAAATCGCAAATGTTTTTTTTTTTTAAAACGGTTTTAGTGGGCTTACAGAATCAAATAATAGACATGGACATGAATATTGTAAACTGAAGCTGTTTTAATTTCTGAAAAAAAAGCTTTTAAACTGCATTTGAATTCAAAACAGAAACAAAAATATCATCCCTGGTTAAAATTGGGCAGACTTAAAAATAAAGTGGTAGTTTAAGTACTTTTAAGTACATTTTTTTCAGAATAGTATTGTCTTTAAATAATAATTACCAAAATTTCACCATAAAGTGCAGTTTTTCTTCTTAAAAAAATAAGTCAGAAACATAAAAGGTAATTTGACCAGCTTACTCTTTAAACTCTGAGTAACATTAGCCAAAATTATTTTGTACATTAGGCTAAAACAGTGTGATCATTGAACATTTTGTAATTAGATGTATTTAGAATTACTAACGGTCACGGAAGTCCAATGATCCCCAGTAAGATCCACAAAGTCCGCTTTCTGTAATGCATCTAATTTTGCTTGCTTTTCAGTGTGCACAAAACCATGCTTTTATCAAGGCTTCGCCTCGGGTAGTCAAAATGATCAGTCGTAGGAACGCGCTTTATTCCGACTCTAACATTTTTGTAGCTGTGATGTGTGCATCAGTGTAATGGATGTACCAGGAAATCATGCATTGACAAAAGTTCCCGCTTGCTTGGAATTGAAAGTGTGATTAAATGCGTATTTTTTAACGCTGCTATGGAGTACATGCATCGAAGCTTCTCAACTGTGCTTGTGCTAAGAAAGGGAAAATTTTAAAATAACGTAACATGATTCTGCTAACCTAATATTTTTCATACGTCCCAAACCAAGGAGATGGAAGGTAAAATGAATCGGGTAGCGGGCGCATATAGTCAGTACATCCCTCTCGGGAATCAACCTCAATGTCGGCGTTAGAGGCTTAAGACTCTACAATTGCTCCACCGCTTGTCTATGCTAAAGTATGTATTGTAGATCGGGCTATAGATATACATTATATATATATACCCGTGTATCGCAGTGGAGAAGTAGAAGTTATGAAAAGAAAAGGGAACATTTTAAAAATAACGTAACATGATTGTCAATATACAGTAATTGTTTTGTGAGTGTTATTGAATGTTGCTGTCATCAAGGATTTGATTATCATTATTTCTTTCAATCAGGCTCGTATTTGTATGCGATGTGTTCGTTACATTCCGGTTTGTCAATCGCTGTAAAGATAAGAGGTTTCATTCATCGATTAGTTCCTTACTGCATCAATAAACAGCTCGCCTTCCTTTTATCTGTGATGTGACAAACTGCATGCACGGTTTTTTTTACGCTGTCTTCCTTTAGCTGGACATTCACTTTTTCCACGCGGTGCTTTGTTTCCACAGTAGCTGCATTTATGAATATGCTTATCAGACGCTTCATATTTTTGCTGCCTTTTCAATTGTGTAATTCGGTTTTGTTCCGCTCTTTGGAACTGTTGCTTTTTATCTGTGCACTGCATCAGTTCACGTGAGCCACTCGGTGTACTTGCATCGAAGGTTCCCAGCTGTGCTGGTGCCATCTCGTGCTATGTCCATAGCTTTATTTAATGTTACCTTAGTCCTGGCACTTAAAACTTTCTCTGGCAGTTTCGCTGAGTTTGTGTCAAACACCACCCTGACCATCTCATCTTCCTCTCCATAAGCACAGTCCTTCACCCGTGAATATTTACCCGTGGCAGTTTGCTATTGGATTGCCGCTGACGGATGGCCTTATATGGGCAGGCACTAAATTACAAACGCCAGCGCAGCCTGTCTATGAACTTAATTTAAAGTGTAGGTTTACATCGTGCTTTGTTTCCGAAGTAGCAGAACTCGCTTCTTATTGTTTGCTGCCTTCTCAATTATATAATGCATGTTTTCTTGAGCGCTTTTTTGAGGTCTTCCTGGTTTTCTATGTACTGCGTGATTACGTGGGAGGCGTGATGATGTCTCACGATACTCCGCACGGTTGAAGCTCATCTCCATTACAGTAAATGGAAAAACTGCTTCCAGTTATGACCATTCTGCGTAGAATTTCGATATAAAACCTGTCCAACTTTTGTAAGGAAGCTGTAAGGAATCAACCTGCCAAATTTCAGCCTTCCACCCACACGGGAAGTTGGAGAATTAGTGATGCACTCACTCACTCACTCACTCATCACTAATTGTCCAACTTCCCGTGGGTGGAAGGCTGAAATTTGGCAGGTTCATTCCTTACAGCTTCCTTACAAAAGTTGGGCAGGTTTCATATCGAAATTCTACGCGTAATGGTCATAACTGGAAGCAGTTTTTCCATTTACTGTAATGGAGATGAGCTTGAACGCCGTGGGGCGGAGTTTCGTGTGACATCATCACGCCTCCACGTAATCACGCAGTACATAGAAAATCAGGAAGACCTCAAAAAGCGCTGAAGAAAACATGCATTATATAATTGAGAAGGCAGCTAAACAATAAGAAGCGAAGCGAGTGACATATACAACCATATTGATGAGTTCTGCTACTGAAACAAAGCACGATGTAAACCTACACTTTAAATTAAGTTCATAGACAGGCTGCGCTGGCGCTTGTAATTTAGTGCCTGCCCATATAAGGCCGTCCGTCAGCGGCAATCGAATAGCAAACTCCCACTAAATATTCACGGGTTAAGGACTGTGCTTATGCAGAGGAAGATGAGATGGTCAGGTGGTGTTTGGCACAAACTCAGCGAAAACTGCGAGAAAGTTTTAAGTGCCAGGACTAAGGTAACATTAAATACAGCCATGGACATAGCACGAGATGGCACCAGCACAGCTGGGAACCTTCGATGCATGTACACCGAGCGGCTCACGTGAACTGACGCAGTGCACAGATAAAAGCAACAGTTCCAAAGAGCTGAACAAAACCGAATTACACAATTGAAAAGGCAGCAAAAATATGAAGCGCCTGATACATACAAGCATATTCATAAATGCAGCTACTGCGAAACAAAGCACACGGTGGAAAAAGTCAATGTCCCGCTAAAGGAAGACAGTGTAAAAAAACCGTGCATGCAGTGTGTCAGGTCTCAGATAAAGAAGAAGACGAGCTGTTTATTGATGCAGTAAGAAACGAATCGATGAATGAAACCTGTCATCTTTACAACGATTGACAAACACGGAATGTAACTTGAACACAACACATCCTACAAATACGAACCTGATTGAAAGAAATAATGATAATCAAATCATTGATGACAGCAACACTCAGTAACACTCACAAAACAAATACTGTATATTGACAGTCATGTTACGTTATTTTAAAATGTTCCCTTTTCTTTTCTAGCTTTTTAACACACTACTTCTCATGATACGCTGGGTATATATATATGTATATATATATATCCCGATCTACATACTCGAATAATGGATACTTTATTCGCCATCAATGATTGTTTTGGTAAAGCCATACTCAGTGTATTCATTAGATGAACGGTTAAAAAGTAAGAGCGAGGGGAGGATGACTTATTGAGGCATGCAGGCTGTAGTGCGCGTCAACTCTATCTGAATTGCGTGATCACATTTGAAAAATATATCTTTTCAAGTTCTATTTAGTCCATATGTGTCAAACTCAAGGGCTGCGGGCCACATCCGGCCCGGCGTGTAATTATATCCAGCCCGCGAGATCATTTTATATACTGTATTATTGTTATTAATGGCCCGGTATATGAAGCGCTGGTAACACAATAAACTACAGATCCCATAATGCAGCGCTTCAGCTGCCTTGC
This sequence comes from Polypterus senegalus, assembly GCF_016835505.1. NCBI lineage: Eukaryota > Metazoa > Chordata > Cladistia > Polypteriformes > Polypteridae > Polypterus > Polypterus senegalus. Next base: position 69,237,332 of record NC_053171.1, on the reverse strand, counting down.
CTAACACTTACGCGTTAATCAAGTCTAGCTTATGATGCTGCAAGTTATTGCGGCTAGCTCACACGATGCTGAAGAGAAAAGTTGATTCTGAAAATAGAGCCTTTAAAAACCCGATGGGAGGCTGAGTATATGTTTACTGAACCCGTGTGTCTCATTTGTGGAGCTAATGTGGCTGTAATTACAGAATTTAATCTAAGACGGCACTATGAGACAAAACATCAGGGAGTTCTGTGTTGTGGAGATTCTCAGGATGGATTGCAGGTGCTCATCAGTGAGGCTGAAAGACCTGAATGCAATGCAGAAGATACAGAAAGCAGAAGAATTAAATAAGAATCTGACACTTCAGCGGGCGTTTTACCTGTGCACAATCACAAAGTGATTTCAAGTGAAGTTGCTTTTATGGGAGACACAAATGCACCAGTGCAACTTTCCCTGTTGCCAAGTAATGTTAAACCAAGTCGTCACTACGGTGTTCCCAAATCGCACTTTGCTGATAAACCGAAAGCACTGAGTTTGCACGGCGCTTTGGTGACTTTGAAGAACAAAAAGTCCGTCTACATGCGCTCGAACCTTGTGCATGTTTGTTGGCACATATCTGTGTGAGAAGCTCTTCTCAGTGATAAAGAATAACAAAACAGCACACAGGAGTCGCCTCACTGATGAGCACCTGCAATCCATCCTGAGAATCTCCACAACACAGAACCTCACACCAAACATAAACGAACTTGTTGCCAAAAAAGATTCCAGGCGTCCAGCTCTAAAATGACATATGAGCAAAGACAACTGAATGATTTGATTTGTTATTGCTGAAAGGAACACATTTTATTTATATTTCCAGGTTTTGTTATGCAGCATGTTCATATTTGAATTTGTATAATTTTGAAAGGATATATTTTTATGGAGAGCAGAATCTTTTGGGATATTTAAAATCTAAGTTTATTTTTATATAAATTTACATAAGAGTAAAGAAATTTGAATGTTTGTTCTTTTAAGTTATTTAAGGTTTGAGTTGATTTATTCACGAATAATATTCCTGTCTGTTTTTACCATTCCTACCAAAGATATTTCTGTCGACTAAATAAAAATTCCTTCTATTTAAAATTTAAATAGAACTTGAACAAATACGATAGTTCATAATATCCACGCAGACTTGCACGTAAGAGCGGGAGTTATCCGTTTTAACAAGCAGCGTATTGCACTGATATGAAATAGCTGTGTGTGTATATATGTAGATATGTATGTATATGTATATATATGTTTATATATGTGTGTGTGTATGTATATATATAAACTGCTCAAAAAAATTAAAGGAACACTTTGAAAACACATCAGATCTCAATGGGAAAAAGAAATCCTCCTGGATATCTATACTGATATAGACTGAGTAATGTGTTAGGAACGAAAGGATGCCACATTGTTTGATGGAAATGAAAATGATCAACCTACAGAGCCCTTAATTCAAAGACGCCCCAAAAATCAGAGTGAAAAAATTATGTGGCAGGCTAGTCCATTTTGCTAAAATTTAATTGCAGCAACTCAAAATTGTACGCAGCACTTTGTATTGCCCCTTTGTTCTTGTATACATGCCTGACAACATCGGTGCATGCTTCTAATGAGATGACCGATGGTGTTGTGGGGGATCTCCTCCCAGATCTGGACCAGGGTATCACTGAGCTCCTGGACAGTCTGAGGTGCAACCTGTTGACATTGGATGGACCAAAACACAATGTCCCAGAGGTGTTCTATTGGATTTAGGTCAGGAAAGTGTGGTGGCCAGTCAATGGTATCAATTCCTTCATCCTCCAGGAACTGCCTGCATACTCTCACCACATGAGGCCAGGAATTGTCGTGCACCAGGAGCCACTGTACCAACATTGGGTCTGACAATGGGTCCAAGGATTTCATCCTGATACCTAATGGCAGCCAAGGTGCCTTTGTCAAGCTTGTAGCGGTCTGTGTGACCCTCCATGGATATGCCTCCCCAGACAATCATTAACCCACCACCAAACTGCTCATGCTGAATGATGTTACAGACAGCATAATGTTCTCCATGGCTTCTCCAGACCCTTTCACTTCTGTCACGTGCTCAGGGTGAACCTGCTCTCATCTGTAAAAAGCACAGGGCACCAGTGGTGCATCTGCCAATTCTGGTATTCTATGGCTTATGCCAATCAAGCTGCATGCTGCTGGGCAGTGAGCTCAGGGCCCATTAGAGGACATGGGGCCCTTGGGTCACCCTCATGAAGTCTTTCTGGTTGTTTGGTCAGAGACATTCACACCAGTGGCCTGCTGGAGGTCATTTTGTAGGGCTCTGGCAGTGCTCATCCTGTTCCTCCTTGCCCAAAGGAGCAGATACTGGTCCTGTTGATGGGTTATGGACCTTCTATGGCCCTCTCCAGCTCTCCTAGAGTAACTGCTTGTCTCCTAGAATCTCCTCCATGCCCTTGAGACTGTGCAGGGAGACACAGCAAACCTTCTGGCAATGACACGTATTGATGTGCCATCCTGGAGAAGTTGGACTACCTGTGCATCCTCTGTAGGGTCCAGGTATCGCCTCATGCTACCAGTAGTAACACTGACTGTAGCCAAATGCAAAACTAGTGAAGAAACAGTCAGAAAAGATGAGGAGGGAAAAATGTCAGTGGCCTCCACCTGTTAAACCATTCCTGTTTTGGGGGTCATCTCATTGTTGCCCCTCTAGTGCATCTGTTGTTAATTTCATTAACACCACAGCAGCTGAAACTGATTAACAACCCCCTCTGCTACTTAACTGACCAGATTAATATCCCATAAGTTTTATTGACTTTATGCTATACTCTGATTAAAAAGTGTTCCTTTAATTCTTTTGAGCAGTATATATGTGTGTGTATGTATGTATGTGTGTATGTATATGTATGTGTATATATGTAGATATATATATGTATGTATATATGTGTATGTGTATATATGTGTATATGTATAGATATGTATATATATATGTTTATGTGTGTGTGTGTGTATATATATATATATATATATATATATATGACAGCAACACTCATCACTCACAACAGTGACAAAACAATTACATTGACAATCATGTTACGTTATTTTCAAAATGTTTCCTTTTCTTTTCATTGCTTCTTCAACACACTACTTCCCTTTCTGCGCTGGTATTTTGCTAGTATACATATATATATATAAATATATATATATATATATATATATATATATACATATCTACATATATATACACACATACATATACACACATATATGTGTGTGTGTGTATATATATATTTATATACCTGTATATGTGTGTGTGTGTGTATATATGTATGTGTGCATGTGTATATTGTCACAAAAGCCACGATGGGACAAAGCAAAGTTTGGAGCAGCCACCCATATAATTTGTTTTCCTGGCTGCAAATTGTCTTTTCAAATGATAGCACTGCTGTGCACAAAACCGAGTCCAATACAGGGAAAAGGAGGAGGTTTTTAAAGGGGAAGACAGGAAGTGAGATCATAGAGGTTGGGCTCATTGAGGTCTTCAGCTATTGGTTCGAGCCCGGACGTGACATCACAGGGGCCGGAGCCGGCTCGGTCCCAGAAGTGACGTCAAGAGAGCCAGGCGGAATCCCCCGGGAATGGCCTGCAGGGAAGGAAGAAAAAGAGTCAGTGCACTCTGCCACATCCTGGTATGTCTCAGAATTGTCCTTACCCGAGCCGTTTAGCTGCCTCCCATGCGCACGTGTGTGACTATATATATATATATATATATATATATATATATATATATATATATATATATATATATATAAATAGTTTTACTGTCAAATAATGCAAAGAGTACGCGACACGTCTTTCGCCCTAATTCTGGGCTCATCAGGCGTACACACTCACTGCAACCCCCTCTCAGGAATCGAATCTCGGACGACAATGCTAGAGGTGAAGCCTCTTGCGTTGCACCACAGCGTGTGGTTTGTTTATTTGACAGTATGTAGATCGGGGTATATATTGCAAAATACCTGTGCTTCGCAGCAGAGAAGTAGTATGTTAAAGAAGTTATGAAAAAGAAAAGGGAACATTTTAAAAATAACGTAACATGATTGTCAATGTAATTGTTTTGTGACTGTTATGAGTGTTGCTGTCATCAAGCATTTGATTATCATTATTTCTTTCAATCAGATTCGGATTTGGAGGATGTGTTGTGTTCAAGTTACATTCCATGTTTGTCAACCGTAGTAAAGATAACAGGTTTCATTCATCAATTCCTTTCTTACTGCATCAATAAACAGCTCGTCTTCCTCTTTATTTGAGGCATCACACACTGCATGCACAGGTTTTTTTTACACTGTCTTCCTTTAGCTGGACATTGACTTTTTCCACCGTGTGCTTTGTTTCCGCAGTAGCTGCACTTATGAATATGCTTGTATGCGTCACTCGCTTTATATTCTTTTGCTGCCTTCTCAATTGTGTAATGCGTTTTTGTTCTGCGCTCTTTGGAGCTGTTGCTTTTTGTCTGCGTACTGCATTCACAGTCAGTTCTCATGAGCTGCTCGGAGTACATGCATCGAAGGTTCTTAGCTGTGCTTGTGCTATTTTGTGCGATGTTTTGATGTTAGCTCAGACACGGCAATGTGTCTTCGCATTAAATTTAAAGTTAAGCTTTACACCTTGCTTTCCTATTCGTTTGCATAAGCGCAGTCCTTCACCAGCAAGTTTAACTCCGTTACAGCAATTTTAACTCCATTACAAAGTGATTCAAAGTCTTGATTATACCCCACTTCTTCTCATTAAACTTGCATCTCGCGAATATCATATTCGTCGTAGGCATGACAAATGCTAGCGGCAGCGTGTCTATAAAATTAATTTAAACTTACGGTTTACACAGTGCTTTGTTTCCGCAGTAGCTGCACTTATGAATATGCTTGTATGCGTCACTTGCTTCATATTCTTTTGCTGCCTTCTCAATTGTGTAATGCATTTTTTGTTCAGTGCTCTTTGGAGCTCTTCCTTGTTCTCTGTGTACTGCATTCACAGTCAGTTCACGTGAGCTGTTCGGTGTACATGCATCGAAGGTTCTCAGCTGTGCTTGTGCTATCTCATGCGATGTCCACAGCTTTATTTAATGTTAGCTAAGACCCGGCATTTAAAAGTTTCTCTCTCAGTTTCGCTAAGTTTGTGCCAAACACCACCCTGACCATCTCATCTTTGTCTGCATAAGCACAGCCCTTCACCTGTGAATATTTAGCGTCAGTGTTTCTATTGGCTCCTCCTTGAACCGTCACCTTATCGTGGTGGAGGGGTTTGCGTGTCCCAATGATCCTAGGAGCTATGTTGTCCGGGGCTTTATGCCCCTGGTAGGGCCACCCAAGGCAAACTGGTCCTAGGTGAGGGATGAGACAAAGAGCGGTTCAACAAACCTCCAATGAAGAGCAAACCTTGGACGACGTTTTCCCTTGCCCGACGCTGGTCACCGGGCCCCTCTGGAGCCAGGCCTGGAGGTGGGGCTCGATGGCGGCGCCTGGTGGCCGGGCCTGCACCCATGGGCTCGCCGGGCACAGCCCGAAGAGGTAACGTGGGTCCTCCTCCCCATGGGCTCACCACATATGGGAGGGGCCAAGGAGGTTGGGTGCAGTGTGAGTTGGGTGGTGGCCGGCGGGACCTTGGCGGTCTGATCCTCGGCTACAGAAACTGGCTCTTGGGACGTGGAATGTCACCTGTCTGAAGGGGAAGGAGCCTGAGCTAGTGCGCGAGGTCGAGAGGCTCCGGCTAGATATAGTCGGACTCACCTCGACGCACAGCTTGGACTCTGGAACCAATCTCTTGAGAGGGGCTTGACTCTCTACCACTCTGGAGTTGCCCCCGGTGAGAGGCGCCGAGCAGGTGTGGGCATACTTATTGCCCCCACTGGAGCCTGTGCATTGGGGTTTACCCCGTGGACGAGGGTGGCCTCCCTCCGCCTTCGGGTGGGGAAGGGTCCTGACTGTTGTTTGTGCGTATGCGCCAACAGCAGTTTGGAGTATCCACCCTTTTTGGAGTCTCTGGAGGGGTTGCTAGAGGGCATACCTTCTGGGATTCCCTCGTTTTGCTGGGAGACTTCAATGCCCACGTGGGCAATGACAGTGAGACCTGGAAGGGCGTGATTGGGAGGAATGGCCCCGATCTGAACCCGAGCGGTGTTTTGTTATTGGACTTCTGTGCTCGCCATGGATTGTCCATAACGAACACCATGTTCAAGCATAAGGGTGTTCATATGTGCACTTGGCACCAGGACACCCTAGGCCTCAGGTCGATGATCGACTTTGTGGTCGTGTGTCGGACTTGCGCCATATGTCTTGGACACTCGGGTGAAGAGAGGGGCGGAGCTGTCAACTGATCACCACCTGGTGGTGAGTTGGCTTCGATGGTGGGGGAAGATGCCGGTCAGACCTGGTAGGCCCAAACGTGTTGTGAGGGTCTGCTGGGAACGGCTGGCAGAGTCCCCTGTCAGAAGTAGCTTCAACTCCCACCTCCGCAGAACTTCAACCACGCCCCGAGGGAGGTGGGGACATTGAGTCCAATGGGCCATGTTCCGTGCCTCTATTGTTGAGGCGGCTGACCGGAGCTGTGGCCGCAAGGTGGTCGGTGCCTGTCGTGGCGGCAATCCCCAACCCGCTGGTGGACACCGCGTGAGGGATGCCGTCAAGCTGAAGAAGGAGTCCTATAGGACTTTTTGTCCTGTGGGTCTCTGGAGGCAGCTGATAGGTACCGCAGGCCAAGCGAACGCGCTTCGTTGTTGCTGAGGCAAAACTCGGGCATGGGAGGAGTTTGGAGAGGCCATGGAGAACACTTTGGACGGCTTCGAGGAGATTCTGGTCCACCGTCCGCGCCTCAGGAGGGGAAGCAGTGCAGTGTCAACACCGTATATGGTGGGGATGGTGCGCTGACTGCTGACGCGTTGTGGTCGGTGGGAGGAGTACTTCAAGACCTCCTCAATCCCACTAACATGCCTTCCACGAGGAAGCAGAGCCTGGGGACTCTGAGGTGGGCTCTCCCATCTCTGGGACTGAAGTCACCGAGGTGGTCAAAAACTCCTTGGTGGCAGGGCCCCGGGTGGATGAGATACGCCGGAGTTCCTTAAGGCTCTGGATGTTGTAGGACTGTCTTGGTTGACACGCCTCTGCAACATCGCATGGACATCGGGACAGTGCCTCTGGATTGGCAGACGGGGTGGTGGTCCCCTCTTTAAAAGGGGACCGGAGGGTGTGTTCCAACTATAGAGGGATCACACTCCTCAGCCTCCCTGGAAAAGTCTATTCGGGGTTCTGGAGAGGAGGGTCCGCCGGATAGTCAACCTCGGATTCAGGAGGAACAGTGTGGTTTTCGCCCTGGTCGCTGAACAGTGGACCAGCTCTTCACCCTTAGCAGAGTCCTGAGGGTGCATGGGAGTTTGCCCGACCGGTCTACATGTGTTTTGTGGACTTGGAAAAGGCATTCGACCGTGTCCCTCGGGAATCCTGTGGGGGTGCTCCGGGAGTATGGGGTACCGGACCCCTGATAAGAGCTGTTCGGTCTCTGTACAACCGTGTCAGAGCTTGGTCCGCATTGCCGCAGTAAGTCGAGCCCGCTTCCAGTGAGAGTTGGACTCCGCCAGGGCTGCCCTTTGTCACCATTCTGTTCATAACTTTATGGACAGAATTTCTAGGCGCAGCCAGGGTGTTGAAGGGGTCCGGTTTGGTGGACTCAGGATTGGGTCACTGCTTTTGCAGATGATGTTGTCCTGTTTGCTTCATCAGGCCGTGATCTTCAGCTCTCTGGATCGGTTCGCAGCTGAGTGTGAAGCGGCTGGGATGAGAATCAGCACCTCCAAATCCGAGAGCATGGTCCTCAGCCGGAAAAGGGTGGAGGCCCTCTCAGGGTTGGGGAGAGATCCTGCCCCAAGTGGAGGAGTTCAAGTATCTCGGGGTCTTGTTCACGAGTGAGGGAAGAATGGAGCGTGAGATCGACAGGCGGATCGGTGCGGCATCCGCAGTGATGCGGGCTCTGCATCGGTCTGTCGTGGTGAAAAAGCTCTCAATTTACCAGTCGATCTACGCTCCTACCCTCACCTATGGTCATGAGCTATGGGTAGTGACCGAAAGAACGAGATCGCGAATACGAGCGGCTGAAATGAGTTTCCTCCGCAGGGTGTCTGGGCTTTCCCTTAAAGATAGGGTGAGAAGCTCAGTCATCCGGGAGGGGCTCAGAGTAGAGCTGCGGCTCCTCCGCATCGAGAGGAGTCAGATTAGGTGGCTCGGGCATCTGATCAGGATGCCTCCTGGACGCCTCCCTGGTGAGGTGTTCCGGCACGCCCAACCGGGAGGAGGCCCCGGGAAGACCCAGGACACGCTGGAGGGACTATGTCTCCGGCTGGCCTGGGAACGCCTTGGAATTCTCCCGGAAGAGCTGGAAGAAGTGGCCAGGGAGAGGGAAGTCTGGGCGCTGCTACCTCCGCGACCCGACCTCGGATAAGTGGAAGAGGATGGATGGATGGATGTTTCTATTGGATTGCCGCTGACAGACGGCCTTATATGGGCAGGCACTCAATTACGTGGGAGGCGTGATGATGAGGGACGCAACAACCGAGCTGCAGGCTATGGCCGGTATTTGTGTACATAAGCAGGTTCCAGTTATGACCGTTATGTGTAGAATTTCGAAGTGAAACCTGCCTAACGTTTGTAAGTAAGCTGTAAGGAATGAGCCTGCCAAATTTCAGCCTTCTACCTACACAGGAAGTTGGAGAATTAGTGATGAGTGAGTGAGTGAGTGAGTGAGTGAGTGGTGAGTGAGTGAGTGAGTGGGTCAGTCAGTCAGTCAGTCAGTCAGTCAGTGAGGGCTTTGCCTTTTATTAGTATAGAAGATTCCTGGTACTATTTTTCTTGGGGTAAGGATACTTTTTCTATTCACTTCTGTGAGTTCTCACATAAACACTCAAGTAAATCAAAAAAAAAAAACAACCAAATGGCACACAATATTACTGTGATTTTACCTTTTGAGTGGAAACTACTCTCTGTGAGGAGTGAAAGGTTGTTTCAGAAGACAAGTACTGAGGTAGTGCCCACATTTGGTTTTCTATAAAAATTGCTGAATCTTATAATACTGGTGTTTCTTATTTAAAAATGACATGCATAAGCTATTTTACAATGTGTGTATAATCACAAGACGTGGATCAATACTCGACAACTGTTTTGGCTTGAAAAGACATATTCGGTAAGGCTTTTGTTTTTTGGCTATACCCGTGCCTCATTAGTTGCAATTTAAAAAGCCAGTGAGGGCAAGATATTTTTTAAAACTGAAAGAAAATGCTGCACTATGGAACACAAGTTTGCATTATACAGTAAATGCATGTACACAGTGTTTTGACTTCAACTTGTAAAGTACCGAACTTATCCTTTAAGCTTGGGAATTAAGTAAAATTGAAACTTTTTAAGTATCAGCTTCTGACTTGCGTGGAAAAATTAATAGAACTGTAGTCGTTACTGTTTTGAATGCCACTTTTCTGTCTTTTTACAGTGAAAGTTCAGTATGGGGGTCTCTAGAAGAGCCTAGAATTCAAGACACCAAAGAGTTTGAGGATCTGTTCTCTAAAGCTGCTGTGCAACAAAAGAAGAAGCCCCTGTCTGAATCATATGAAAAGAAGGCAAAAGCTAAAAAGGTTGGTCACTGACTACTGGTGTCTCTCAAAGTTTTAGTGGAGATTTGGATACGGAGTTTTAAAACTTTTTTTCTCTTAAATAATCAACTTTAAGAAATTTGGTACATGTAAAGGTCCTGCCAAAGGGTCCTTGATAGCGGAAGAATAAATATGGGGGAATTGTCATGAGGAATGAAGAGGAAGAAAAAACATTTCTAAAAATACTAGAACTTGAAGAAGCAGGAAGTAGCAAAGGCAATACATTGTTGATCAAATAAAACCAAGGTTAAAAAAACTGAGAAAAGGTTATGAGAAAAAATTAGTTTCTTGAGCAGGAAAACATAATGTGTAAGAACAGCTTGCTTAAATACTTGTTTACCCCTGCAGTTCTGGGGCTTCATGTACAATCGTACAAACTCCACACAGGGAGCAACTCCTTACTATGAGACAGCAGCACTATTGTTGCATCACCTTGTGCCTAATACATTGAATAGCATATTACATTAAATGTGGCCTTTTTAGGAATTTAGGAAAAATAACCTTTATTTGAGATTTATTTTAGTAATATAGTGCATCTGTTGAGGGGCATATATCACCCCTTAAACTCTGCTAAATGTCAGTAAATACCTCACGTTTTTAATCTATACATGGTTACTGGTAGGAAGTGATGAGGAGTGGCTAAATACCCAAACACAAAAGTTTTAAGTCAATTTAAGAGATATAAAGGAACCTGACGTAGCACTTGCTGCATGCGCAGTTTTATAAATCTGATTTGCTTTGTGCATATGCCGATTTTACCTTTTGAGCATTATCAATACCGGTATTTTAGTATGGAATCTAAGCAAGGCTTTTATACATAAGGCTCCTGGTGTTCAAGCGGTTGACAGTTGAAAACATGTGCTGCCTATTCTCTGGTTAAAATGAGATTTGTGGGTACACGCAGCTAATATGCACACTCTAGTCTATCAACCTGTCTGTTTTCCAAGCCCACTGTCATTTATAGTATCATGGGGGGGAGGGGCTTAGCCTGAGAGCATCAGGTGCAAGATTGTAACCAGGTCTGGACTAGGGGCAAGGTTCAATCAGCTTTACATACATAGTTAAACTAGACCAGTTTAGATTCACCAGTTGATCAAGGATACACAAGTTTAAGGCACAGAAGGAAATCATAATATAAAATTATAAATCCCAGAAAGAAGGTGCTAGGAATTGAACCATGGTCCTAGGATTTGTGGAGCTGTAGGACTAATTAGTGTGCCCTAATGCCTTGTATGTTGTAATGAATCACTCATTTAACAGTGTTGGTTTACTTCAAAAACCTGGAAACAGTAATGTCATGTAATTACAATAATTTTCTTTTCAGTTGGTCAACTAAAAGGGATGATGATTCTACACATCACTGCTCAGTTAAATAAAAACACTGCTGTGCCGTATTTCAGTGAAAGCAACAGTTATAAATCCCCGTATGAAGTGTGTTTAAAGTGATCATTAACAGGAAAATTGACCTGATAGTGATTTAGCTGCAAGTTCCAGCTATCTTTTGTACCTCTTTATTATTTTTGTGGGATCCTATCAGTAATACATATAAAAATTTGCATTATGAAAATGCTCATTTACACAGAGTATTATTTACAAAGAGTATTAGAAAATCAAGTTGTTAAATGCCTTTTAAATATTAAATTGTCATAAAAAATAGAAGGTTTCCACTGAGTGTGAATTTCTATGCAGTATGATAACCAAAAGCTTAATGTCTGCATTCACTAGGTGTCATTTTTCTTGTTTGTATTATATGAAGATCCTTTCTGATAAAATATTTCATTATAATGGAAATGTTGTTATAACTAATATGGAGAAAATGCATATACTACTATCATCAGGGTCACCATCTCTAATGGCAACAGCACACGGACAGCTCTGTAGCTAATTGTGCTAATCGCTGGAGATTTTAACCATGTAAGGCTGGACAAAACATTATCTGCCTTCTCCCAGTATGTGGATTGTAACACTCGGGGAAACAGGACTATTGACCTACTATATGCAAACGTTAAAGACGCATACAGCGCCACCCCACTGCCTGCGCTTGGGAAAGCAGATCATAACCTGGTTCTGCTTCAGCCTCAATACAAACCAAGAGTGAGGGCGCTACCTACAACCACACGCTCATTCAGGAAGTGGTCCCCTGAGGCAGAGCAGGCTCTGAGAGACTGCTTTGGAACTACAGAGTGGGATATATTGCTTGGGTCACATAGTGAGAACATTGAAGAGGCTGTTGAATGCACAACTGATTACATCAACTTCTGTATGGACATTGTAGTTCCAGTAAGAACAGTATGCTGCTATGCTAACAACAAGCCATGGATTACAAGTGACATCAAGGGCCTTTTGAACCAGAAGAAAAGGGCTTTTAAAGGTGGTGATAAGCATGAGCTGAAGTGTGCAGAAGGAACTCCGAGTCCAGCTCAGGGCGCGAAAGAGCAGTACAGGAGAAAGCTGGAGCAGAAGTTGCAGAACAACAGTATGAAGGAAGTGTGGGATGGGATGAAGATTATCACTGGCTGCAGCTCGAAGCGGGGTGCCGCCATCGAGACAGACGTGGAGAGAGCAAACCAAATGAACAACTTCTTTAATAGGTTTGATCACAGTAACCCACTCTCACCTCGGAGTACTGCATCCTCCAACCATCCTTCTGCTGATACCAGCATAGGTGAGACATCCCCACCCACAATTACAGCAGCCCAGGTGAGCAGAGAGCTGAAAAGACTTTGTGCCAGCAAAGCAGCGGGTCCAGATGGTGTATCGCCACGATTGCTGAAGGCCTGTGCGTTGGAACTGGGGAGTCCTCTACAGCGCATCTTCAACCTGAGCCTGGAACAGGGAGAGTCCCAGGCTTTGGAAAACATCTTGTATCACTCCTGTCCCAAAGGTATCACGTCCTAGTGAGCTGAATGACTTCCGGCCTGTTGCTCTGACGCCACATCTGATGAAGACCATGGAGCGGCTGCTGCTTCACCACCTGAGGCCACAGGTCCGTCACGCCCTCGACCCTCTGCAGTTCGCATACCAGGAGAAGGTGGGAGCAGAGGATGCCATCATCTATATGCTTCATCGATCCCTCTCCCACCTGGACAGAGGCAGTGGTGCTGTAAGAATTATGTTTTGGACTTCTCTAGCGCCTTCAACACCATCCAACCTCTGCTCCTTAGGGATAAGCTGACTGAGATGGGAGTAGATTCACACCTTGTGGCATGGATTGTGGACTATCTTACAGACAGACCTCAATATGTGCGTCTTGGGAACTGCAGGTCTGACATTGTGTGCAGCAATACAGGGCACGCAGGGGACTGTACTTTCTCCGGTCCTGTTCAATCTATATACATCAGACTTCCAATATGACTCGAGTCCTGCCATGTGCAAAAGTTGCTGATGACACTGCTATTGTGGGCTGCATCAGGAGTGGGCAGGAGGAGGAGTACAGAAAGTTAATCAAAGACTTTGTTAAATGGTGCGACTCAAACCACTTACACCTTAACACCAGCAAGACCAAGGAGCTGGTGGTGGATTTTAGGAGGCCTAGGCCCCTCATGGACCCTGTGATCATCAGAGGTGACTGTGTGCAGAGGGTGCAGACCTTTAAATATCTGGGAGTGCAGCTGGATGACAAATTGGACTGGACTGCCAATACTGATGCTCTATGTAAGAAAGGTCAGAGCAGACTATACTTTCTGAGAAGGTTGGCATCCTTCAACATCTGCAGTAAGATGCTGCAGATGTTCTACCAGACGGTTGTGGTGAGTGCCCTCTTCTACGCGGTGGTGTGCTGGGGTGGCAGCATAAAGATGAAAGACGCCTCACGCCTGGACAAACTTGTTAAGAAGGCAGGCTCCATTGTATGATTAAAGTTGGACAGTTTAACATCTGTGGCAGAGCGACGGGCACTAAGCAAACTCCTGTCAATCATGAATATTCCACTGCATCCACTTAACAGTGTCATTTCCAGGCAGAGGAGTAGCTTCAGAGTCAGACTTTTGTCACTGTCCTGCTCCACTGACAGACTGAGGAGATCGTTCCTCCCCCACACTATGCGACTCTTCAATTCCACCCGGGGGAGTAAATGCGAACATTAATTTTATTTTAATTCTTTTCATTTTTATTACTATTTAATTTAATATTGTTTCTTTGTATCAGTATACTGCTGCTGGATTATGTGAATTTCCCCTTGGGATTAATAAAGTATCTATCTATGGATTATGTGAATTCCCCCTTGGGATTAATAAAGTATCTATCTATCTATCTATCTAGCTAGCTGCTCTGGTGCATCTGGCAAACAGTAAACAAAGAGCAAAGTAATTGGTTGTCCTTTGCAGGATCGGGCTTACCACATAAAATGCTTGTCTCATGGTGTTTAGAACATTTAACACCAGGCTTTGATGTGCTCTTCATTACACTTCATGTACAAACTGTGTGTATGCACAATAATGTGTACACTCATTTCAATGCACATTTTGAGATGTATAAAAATTAAACTTGCCGTAAAGCCATACAAATTTTCACGGCAGCCTCCCCACCTTGTGTATACAAGTTTCTGCCTGGTTTTGCAAACTGGCGGCACCCAGAATCAAAGCAGTATTACCGTTTCTTTGTAGTTGATTTATCAAATATATTGAAATTAATATTGCAAACTTAAGGCACATAATTGTAATCATTCTGTAACAATATAATGGTGCATGCAATGGCCAAACTATTACAAATACCTTAGCTGCTTTATCATTGTTATTGTCAGTGCATCAGTATTTTAACCCATTGTATCTGTGTGGTGAATCACACGCTGTACAGCAGCTGATTGGAAATTCCTGAAGAACATTTATTGTACATACTGCCTCGGGTAAGCCACCAGCGTCTGCATGAATTCCACTCAGCCATGCACACAGACTTATTTGAACTTCTCCATTCATCAAACACTTCAGAGTTTTATCTGCACGGACCTCGATGCTCAGAAACAGTTTTATTCCAAGAACTATAAGTGCACTTGATCAGTCCAAGTGCTCCAGGTAGAACTGTTTGTAATTATAATTAAAATTACTTCACCGTAAACTTGCACTGCAACTTTAATATTGCAAAACCTGAGCCACTTTGTGAACAATTTGCCCTATATTTACATGTACAGGTGCTGGTCATAAAATTAGAATATCATGACAAAGTTGATTTATTTCAGTAATTCCATTCAAAAAGTGAAACTTGTATATTAGATTCATTCATTACACAGACTGATGTATTTCAGATGTTTATTTCTTTTAATTTTGATGATTATAACTGACAACTGATGAAAGACCCAAATTCAGTATCTCAGAAAATTAGAATATTGTGAAAAGGTTCAATATTGAAGACACCTGGTGCCACTCTCTAATCAGCTAATTAACTCAAAACACCTGGAAAAGCTTTTAAATGGTCTCTCAGTCTAGTTCTGTAGGCTACACAATCATGGGGAAGACTGCTGACTTAACAGTTATCCAAAAGACGACCATTGACACCTTGCACAAGGAGGGCAAGACACAAAAGGTCATTGCTAAAGAGGCTGGCTGTTCACAGAGCTCTGTGTCCAAGCACATTAATAGAGAGGCGAAGGGAAGGACAAGATGTGGTAGAAAAAAGTGTACAAGCAATAGGGATAACTGCACCCTGGAGAGTGAAACAAAACCCATTGAAAACTGTGGGGGAGATTCACAAAGAGTGGACTGCAGCTGGAGTCAGTGCTTCAAGAACCACCACGCACAGACGTATGTAAGATATGGGTTTCAGATGTCGCATTCCTTGTGTCAAGCCACTCTTGAACAAGAGACAGCATCAGAAGCGTCTCGCCTGGGCTAAAGACAAAAAGGACTGGACTGCTGCTGAGTGGTCCAAAGTTATGTTCTCTGATGAAAGTAAATTTTGCATTTCCTTTGGAAATCAAGGTCCCAGAGTCTGGAGAAAGAGAGGAGAGGCACAGAATCCACGTTGATTGAGGTCCAGTGTAAAGTTTCCACAGTCAGTGATGGTTTGGGGTGCCATGTCATCTGCTCGTGTTGGTCTATTGTGTTTTCTGAGGTCCAAAGTCAATGCAGTCGTCTACCAGGATGTTTTAGAGCACTTCATGCTTCCTGCTGCTGACAAACTTTATGGAGATGCAGATTTAATTTTCCAACAGGACCTGGCACCTGCACACAGTGCCAAAGCTACCAGTACCTTGTTTTAGGACCATGGTATCCCTGTTCTTGATTGGCCAGCAAACTCGCCTGACCTTAATCCCATAGAAAATCTATGGGGTATTGTAAAGAGGAAGATGCAATACGCCAGACTCAACAATTCAGAAGAGCTGAAGGTCACTATCAGAGCAACATGGGCTCTAATAACACCTGAGCAGTGCCACAGACTGATCGACTCCATGCCGCGCCGCATTGCTTCAGTAATCCAGGCCAAAGGAGCCCCAACTAAATATTGAGTGCTGTACATGCTCATACTTTTCATGTTCATACCTTTCAGTTGGCCAACATTTCTAAAAATCCTTTTTTTGCATTGGTCTTAATTGATATTCTAATTTTCCGAGATACTGAATTTGGGACTTTCATTAGTTGTTAGTTATAATCATCAAAATTAAAAGAAATAAACATTTGAAATACATCAGTCTGTATGTAATGAATGAATCTAATATAGAAGTTTCACTTTTTGAATGGAATTACTGAAATAAATCAACTTTGTCATGATATTCTAATTTTATGACCAGCACCTGTATATTGTTCTTTTGCTTTCATACTATATATTTTTCATTGTTTTTTTATCGTTTGATTATTATTGTTATATTATTTTATAGGAAAATAAGTTTATGAAAGATTTGTGTATTGAATCTCATTGTATCATACAATGACAATAAAGGAATTCGATTCAGTTCAGTAGAAGAGGTTGTGTATTTAAAGATGATGATGACTGGCTTCTAGTTGATTTAGATTTCCAAGAGCTATCCTCTTGTCGCTGAGTGCTTTTAGAATATTAGGATGTATACTTGATGTAATTTCTATGATGAAATGCATTAAAGTATGTATATTACATTTTACAGATAAATTGCTAACTTCATTGAAATAATTTATACTGTTAATAATTAAACATGTGGTGGTGCAGTGGTAGCTATGAGCTGGCACCTTGTCCAGGGATTGTTCCTGCCTTGCGTTGTATTTGTCTTGGGACTGGTGCAACCCTGTTCCTTAAATGTTTTGAAGAATCAGTGTTCTAATCTTACAGCTGGTTTTACATTTATTACAGAGCTTATATTGTAACAATTGATTACGTGGATAAATAAAATTTAAGAATCAGCGTTCTAAGCTTACAGCTGGTTTTACATTTATTACAGACCTTATATTGTAGCGATTGAGTATTTGGAGAAATAAAGTAGAAGGACAGAAATTGGGGTTGGTACTTTTGATAGACAAGGTACTGCTGCAGTAAATTATTTCATTGAGGATCGCACGCGTCCCAGCAAGCACCTTACGGGATGCAGGAATGATGCCTGGACGGGGAAGGCAAGAACAATACCTGGACGGGGAAGGCAAGAACAATCCCTGGATGGGGCACCAGCTCATCACTACCGCTGTGCCACTGTGCCCCCATGTTTAATACATGCTTTAATGCATTTAATTGTGAAAATGTCATCAAGTTTACATCTTAGTATTCTAAAATGTTCAGAGAGCTGTAACATCATAAATATAGTGTATTCTGTGTGGTGATCAGTGCTTGCATGCTCCTGTCTGTGAAAGAGAAAACCCATTTAAGAAGCACGTAATGATTCACACACATAGAATACATGGAATACGAAGCATTTAACATGCTACTTCAGTTACAATGGGATTTGAGAAACTAGAAAATTAAACATCTATTTTAAGATGATTTTGACATTCTACTGTAATGACAAAATAAAATACAAGATTAAACTGGAAATTTCAAGATTAAAGTTGACATTTCAACTTTATTTTCTTCACTGTGTCCCTATTTTTTTTTTCTTTTCTTTGTGCCGTAATACACTCAGGCAATGGGGTATGACTTGCATTTTCATGTCGTCCACTTCTTTTTATTTCGGGCACTGTGCGACTTTCTGAACTTGAACTTTTGAGTGTCATTCTATGAAGTTCCTTGGTTTGCTTATACCACTGCCCAAGCCATCAAAAAGTACGTTTTTCCTTGCCTCCACTTCACTGAGTAGGACCTCCACTTCGCATTTGTTGAAATTCGTCTTTTTTATACATTCATTTGACATTGTCTTTTAACAAAACAATCAACTGAAAGGACTATTTATATTGATTTACATATTCAAATATGTGAAATTTTGGGATTAGTTAGGGTGGGGTGGTGGGCGCATCTACAAGTGTTGCATTTCACGTTGATCCGGAATTATCGCGTAGAAGTGCGTGGAAGTTGGCTTACAAACGGTTTTGTGCATCTGAATTTTTTATGCATATGCACATTTCCACTTTACTCTGTATGTCATGTTTTAGTGTGACTTTTACGCACAGTGTTATACATGAGGCCCCTGGTCTGTCACAGCAGTGATTCCAAGCTGCTAGTATTCTTCTAATCTGAAGGTGAGAGCTAAAACAGGACGATTGCCCCCATGTCATGGTTCCTATCTTGTGTGCTTCAGTGCTGAAGTAACAACTTCTGTCTTGAATGAAATCTTGAGACTGTACCTGCCTTCACTGTACAGTAATAAAGTAGCTGTATTTTCCTTTGAAGCCTGGACTCATCTTCCTGTCTTTTGTGCTACTCTGTGACCCAAGCTTGACAATACCTGTATAAAATACAGCATCTTTTAAACTTCAAAAAATATTTTATTTGAAAATGAAACGTTATATGTAACTATTTTTTAATGGAAATAGTGGTATGAATTCAGAATGAAAATGAGACATTAGATATAACTTTTTCTTTGTAGAAATACAGGTATGAATACAGAACAACACAGTATCTACACACAACACAACTACCCAAGTGAACTCTTGGTGGAGCACTGACTCAGAATTCTGCTATTAGTACGATGTCACGCCTATACACTCTTGCAAAGACTGTCCAAGACTAGAAATTTTGCAACAGACTATCATTTTCTTTTGTCTAACAAGAAAAAGACAGCCTGTTGCAGGATTCCCAAGACTCAGGAAGGCACGTCATTAAGTATTTTTTGCATCGCATTACTATCTTTGGTGGCCATTTTTGTTTGAAAACTGTTCATTATACTGAAACTTACATTTTGTTAAAACAAAATCCAGTAAACATGATTTTGTAAGAACACTTGTCGGGGCCCACAAAAAGTATTTGTTCTGAAAATTTTGTTACTTTGGTATTTGCTATAACAGGATTTATGTATATACACACATATACACACACACTGTTAAATAATATGCTTTTACGAGTGTCTTCATTTTTGACAGACAACACAAGTTGCAGCAGGTGGAAAAGCAGAATCTCAGACAGATGGCAGAAAAGCACCCACAAACAACTCCTGTATTTAATGCAAATTTAGTCCATCCATCCATCCATTATCCAACCCGCTATATCCTAAACACAGGGTCACAGGGGTCTGCTGGAGCCAATCCCAGCCAATACAGGGCACAAGGCAAGAAACAAACCCTGGGCAGGTTGCCAGCCCACCGCAGTGCAAATTAATTTTTTTCTGAAAAAAACAACAAAATAATCACCCTTCCCCCACAGTATTTAAATTAGCCTTTGTGAGAAAAAACAGATGTTTACTATTTAATAGCATGTCTTTAAGAACCTAATGCATTGTGCTTCCAATAAAATTAGCATTTTAACTGTGGTCAGATGACAGTACACAGATATGGAATCGTGCATAATAAATTATAACTGCAAATAGTGTTCAGTTTCCTCTTGTTCATGCTGTACTGATTTTGTTAGTGTCATAAGTGGTAATGTTGTCTTTTATTTGAATATTTCTTTAATGTGGTAATTTTTTCCTACTACAAATACTGCAGTGCAATGTCCCACTTGCTTTCTTATACTACTGTTTTTTAGTTCCTTTCATAGAAGGCTATACTGCTAATTGATATGCAAGACAAAAGAAACTGCATATTACCCTTTATATCTGGATATCACTTTCACATTCTTTTCTTGCTTTGCAGACTTTTACTGGTTTTTCTTAGCTAGAATGTTTTTAAAAATATATTTTTTCATTTATACCTTCTGTTATTTTCTTCTGGGAGTCTCATCCTGCAATTTTGTTTTTGTTTTTTGTTTTGAGTGTTTTTTTTTTTTTTCTTTTTGGTTAACACTTTTATTGTTGTTAAATATATTCTTTAAAGATGTGATGATATTTTGCTTTAGTCTGCTTAGCTTCTTGTTAATTGTATTAAGTAACTTACAGTCCTCAGATATTCTGATATAGCACAGACAGTATTATCATGGAGGTGACCCAGGAAATGAGTCATTGTCAGAAAGTCAAAGATAAGATCAAAACTCATAAGACAAAACTAAGAACCTGTTTCAAGATAGATGCCAAAAATGAATATCAAAGTAAAAGCTATGTTCAAAATGCCCAAAACAACACGATTATAACAAGCTCAAGAATCTTCTAGTATATCCACAAACACAACAATTGCATGCCATATCTGGAGTGCTGCTGAAGTCAGTGGCATGACTTCCAGGGACACATGACATGCAAGAAGACCTTGTGATCTAGTTATTGTGGACCAAAATGGTAGCGTCTTTCAAACAAAATACTGTTGTGAGCATGGTATGGCATCCCATTGCTCTCCATCCATTAAGGCAGTGTGCACCAAGGTTTATTCTCCTTTCCTTCTCTTTCATTGAATTTACTTTTTTTTAAGTGTCTTTTTGGCAGTTATAAATTCTAATTGTTGACAAATCAAATTTAAATTTCCTCACCATTTATAGTGTATTACACCCTTTGTAAAGAAAGAAACAAATTTCCCTCTGGATAATAAAGTCTCCCTTTACCTAAACCTAAATATGCTTTGGGGGATTGTCCTTTGACACTAACTGTCACCTGTGTTCCTTGAACATACCAGACACAGTTATTCATATGTTTTGTTGCTACCCTTCTTTGTCCGGTTTTTGGTGAATGTGTCTGATTTATTTTTGCATCTGTTCTGTCCTAGTGATGTGTTATACAGATGTATTGTCATTGGCATAATGGAACCCCTGTAGTGTTTCTTGGCACACTTCTGTTGCATGACTCCTTGGTTGAACGTCCTCACTGTTAGTGTTCCAAAGAGAGTATGTGCAGAATTGTTCATAATGGTACACAGTTTTGTGCTGCCAGCTTTGTCCAGGTGAGAATCAGCCTTTTGGATCAGAAATCTCCTGATTCCCTTACCCTTTCCATTTGGAAGTCTTCTGTTTTTTAATTTGACCTTTTTGGAGAACTCTGCAGCGAGGATCAATGACATATCTGGGTATTATTTTGATAAATAGTCCTATATGACTATATGATACAGCCGAGCATAGGGTATTTATATTAATACCTTTTAAACTGGCTTATAGTGCCCTTAATAATGTTCAGGAGAAAGAAACATTTTTCCTCGATTTAGCCCTTTGATCCACAGTTTTTCATTACAAATCAGACAACTCAGATGTGATTAAAGTGCACACTGCAGATTTTAATTTAATATTTTTTGCATACATTTTGGTCATCTTATAGAAATGACAACACTTTTTATACATGGTCCCCACATTTCAGGACACCATCATGTTTACTTGGATTTGTTTTGTTTTATATAGTATATTTGAAAAATGTTCAGTGGTTCATACTTGTTCTCACAGAGTAGTGTATCTCCGTAATATAATGTTATTTGCTTTAGGACCTTAAAACTCATTTTATTTAAATTATTTTATTGTGTACTTTTTCCTGCAATGATTTATTATATATAGTCCCTCTGAAAGAAATTGGTGATGGAAAGAGCACTCCCAGGTTAGTGTCATTGTTAACCACTTAAAACAGGTGCAACTTTAGCAAACAGTACTACAGTAGTAATATCACCAATGTGACTGTGGAGAGGACGCTGGCGCACGCATGTTGCTGCTGCTTTTCCCTGTTATCGACACTTTTCTTTAAAATTTGCGTTAAACTTAAACTTTTTGGAATTGTTCACGTTCTTTTTATTGTACTGTATGTATAGTTCATGGATGCAACTGACTCGAACTGTGTTGATTTGGATTTACTTTTATGGACTTTGCCTTGACTGGGTTTGCAGACTCTGTGACAACCGAATCTTTCTGTGGCACACTGGACGAGCCCTATGGACATTTCTTTGCACCGTGACGATCGATGAGCCGGGGATGGCCTGTCTTCTTGATTATAATTTATACACTGGATTGCTCTCAATTCCTTCTATATGTGCTTAATGATTAAGAAATGATCTGAGGTTTACACCCAGCTGGATGTGGCTCTGGGCGATCCCGTCTGTAATACCCAGCGTTATATTATGTGGCTGTATGTTGGAACCTCCGAATTTTGGTATCTTCATGTGCATTTTGTAATATCTCCTACTATGCTTTTTCTGCTGCTTGCCACTCATCTGTGCCACCCCATCCTCCCGTCTCACCTTCTACACTGTGCTGTGCTGCTTCTCTGCTACTATCAGATACGTATTGCTCTCTACTATGCTAAAATACTGATGTGACAAACTCCTTCATATTAAACAGTTGGTCCAGAGCAAATGGTCAGGCTGGAATTTCCTAAAAGACAATGGTATTGTGCGGCGCCCGAAATATTTACATCACGGGTCAGGTTGCCGGGCTGTGAATAAAAAGTTTACTGGCAGTATTTGCTCAGGAATATGCCGTTCTACTCATGGCTTTGGAAATAGGAGTGTCAGTGTGCAAAATTTGCAATATGTTAAAATAAACTCTGGTCATAGATCTGTGCACAACGAACCCACATCGGCTAATTTTGCATTGTTTAACTCAAGATCTCTTAATGGCAAAGCACTGGTGCTGTCAGAATTCATTACAGACTCAAACCTTGACTTGCTATGCTTAACAGAAAGTTGGCAAAAACCAAATGACTTTACATCTCTCACGGAGGTGACTCCACCCGGATACATTGACTTCACGGAGCCTCGCAGCTCAAGGCAAGGCGGAGGAGTTGTAGTAATCGCTAGATCGAAGTTAAACATCAGAAGAATCCCCATTGACAGTCCATTGTCTTTCGAGTGTGTGACTCTTAACCTAATAACAAAATCTGGTCCTGTCTCACTTATTGTTGTCTATCGTCTCCCGAAATACAATGTGTCTTACTACTTGTAAACTGAGAAATTAACTCCTATCCTTACTGGACTGTTTTGACTTGGTGCAGCATTTTGATTTTCCCACCCACTCTGGTGGTCATATACTGGACCTGATTTGCACATCTGGATTATTTGTCGGCAACACTTATAGTAGTGATTTGGGACTCAGACCTTAAAGCAGTGCTTTTCACTGTCTCATTACCCCTCCCTCCTCTTACCTGTAAACGTCAAATTTCTTTCCAAAACATTAAAAATTTCTGTCCCTCTGTTCTTGCTGGATCCATTTCTGATGTTTTTCTGTCTTCACTTATTCCATCAACACTAGATAGTCTTGTTGACCACTATAACTCAGCCCTTCATTCAGCACTTGATAAAACAGCTCCTTTAAAACATAAGGAGGTTTCCTTTAAGCGTTCAGCTCCATGGTATAATTAAGAGCTACGATCTATGAAAGCAACTGGCCAACGCCTTGAGAGAATGTCACGTAAGACTGGTCTCACTGTTCACATCCAGGCTTTCTCTAACCATCAAAGGGCTTACAGGGATGCACTAACTGCAGTCAAAAACACACATTATGGCAGAATAATAGAAAGTAGCCATGAAAACCAAAGGTTTTGTTCTCTGTAGTTAATAAATTACTTCAACCTGCATCTGGCCCAATTACCTGCTCTACTGAAGTCTGTGAAAAGTTCCTCCACTTTTTCTGCAATAAAATTAAAGATCTAAATAATTCAACTAACATAAATCCATCATCCATTTATATCCTTCCCTGTCTTCCCACTCCATCTGTCCTCCACCAGTGGTTCAAGTCCTATCTGACTGATAGGCAAGAGTTTGTTAGTCTTGGCAACAGCAGACCCTGCTCAGTGCCAGTCACACAAGGAGTTCCTCAGGGCTCTGTCCTTGGCCCTCTTCTGTATTTATATGCTTCCCCTTGGCCATATTATTCGTAGCTATGGACTGGGTTATAATTTTTATGCAGATGACACTCAACTCTATTTCAATGTTAAAAGTGAAACTGCATCAGAGTTTTCTCAGCTCCCTGAGCATGGGAAAGGCGTTATATAAATAAAATGTATTATTATTAATGTTTAATGTTTGAGTAACAAATCAAGAACAAAGGAAAATCCTTTTAGTGAATGACAGTAAACACCTTCAAAGTGTGAATTAGGGGAATATTTGTCAGGCACTGACTTGAATGATTGGATCAAAGGATCATTGTTTGACAGACATCTAAAGTCACTGCCAGTGAGGGAGGACAACACAGATAACCAAGATTGGGCAGTAGAAATTTTGATTTTGAACATCTACCAGCGTCTGAATAGATAGACACTAAACACACATATGTTGAACACAAGCCTAGCTTTGTGTTATTGCACTTTGATTTCTATGTGTTTAGACTCTGGCAATGGCATTTTTAAGAACATGCATCTTGTTTTAGTCCCCATTTATCTTTGCTCATAACAGTACTTTCATTTCCAAGCTTTGAATAAAGGCAGTGGAACCAAGGAAAGCAAGAACCATTTTGGATTGGCTGTACTCATCACATGGGCCAATCAGTGCTCGTAGAGTTTTTGCTCCACAAAGCCCATCTCAGCTGACATAATAAATGGTTGAACAGAAAATTAAAAGCCACACTATACAGTACAGTCCAACAGTTATAGTTTCAACCGCTTTCTCATGCCACTTTCACAAAGCAAAAGAAAACATATAACAATATGAAAGATTATCCCAGCGGCTGAAGAAGTTTGGAGATTTGAGAATTGATTAATGTTCAGCACAGACACTGATTCAACACAGTTGGCCACATCGCTACTTTTTTAAAAAGTTATCACTGCCAATAACAATACAGCCTCTCACTTGGTCGACTGGTTGCTGCTTATAACCTCAGTAATGAGATGTGTTGAGAGTAATAAGCTAGATGGAAAACCTTTAGCATGGTAGAGAAGGATAACCTGATCCTCAGAATGACAGGAGCCATGGAAACCTCTACTGTATGCTAGAGCACCTGACAAGGCAGTGTGTTTGGTCTTTATTTCAAGTGACTGAGTACTGATTGCATCCTAAGGGTAACTAGCTAATTTAGGCTATACCAATTTAAACATAATAACACAAAAACCCAATAATTAGGCACAATATTAACAGAAAACAGAAACAAGATCCTGAGGATGGTGACCTTCAGATTCATATTTGAAGACATCATGGAAAAAGAGAAATGCAGGTATGGTTATTTAGTTTAATAGCATCTCTTTAGCCATACCATAATACATTGAAGAGATCCTGTTGCTCCTCATATATGACAGGGCCGCCTAGTGCAATTTTTCAACAGGACAATGTATAACCACTCATGATTTCCATCTCCTGGGAGTGCCTATATGATATGTTCCCAGATCTTTTTCTGATGTGTGGGACAATTGGAGATTCTTACTACTCTCTACTGCACACCCTCTGTGGAATACTGTGTGGATGGCTGTGCCACTTGTACAACTACATTCTATGGACCATAGCCACTTTTATTACCAGTTATTTGGGTATTACACATAATTGTTGACACCCTTATATGGCCCTTACGTGGCTTTGCAATTATGTCTTGTTCATGTGCCACTTCTTTGGTAGTGTAGTTTTAATTGACATTAAATCAATTCCTTTGGGTGCAACAATTTCTTGTTGTTTCAATTTAAACAGTATTTTTTACATGCAAAAAAATTGGGGATGGGCAAGTTAATGTGTTATCACGTAAACACATTAATTAACACGACAATTATTTTCTTGTGCGTTGATGCAGTTATTGTTATTATTATTATTTTGAAAGCCTGAGTCTCTCTAGCGATCGATAAAGATCAGTGATCTTCTTGTTACAGCACTTTTTGATACGTTTTTGCTAGAAGGAAAGTTAGCTTTGTTGATTTGACCTTGTTTCCCTGCAAGTGCATGAGTAGTGAAGAGCAAACAGCTCCTAAAATGGCATGTGGAGAGATACCAAAGTGAATGCTCAAAAGAAAATAATCCATGGATGACTTTTTTTGTATTATCACTGAATCGGACTATGATTTGACAGACTCGATTTTGATGCAAGTGATCTGGAGATGTAGATCGAAAATGAAAGTGAGGTATTGGCATCAGCTGATCAGTCCTCAGCTGATGGTGGTGCTGAACATGTTCATGTAGCTGATGCAAATATGGCAACGTTTGCCTGGGAGGACAGACACAATGACAGGAGGTACAAACCATATTGTGTCTCACTGCAACTGGCACCCTCACGCACCTGTCACACAAAGACATCCAGCCCACCATGCGTTCCTGCTGAGCCGCCCCCTGCACAGCTGCTGCAAATAGGCGCCCACAAAAGACAGCAACAGATGTTTTGTTTGGAAGGTGCCTGTTATAATATTGTGATCATGGACTCTTGAGGGTAACTTATTTTTCTATAACAAACTAGATAAAACTTTAATGCCCTGGCAGTGGCAAATAGCTTTGGTTTTATATTTGATTTGATTACATAATGTTTAAGTTGAGATTTACATGAAGTATTTTAACTGCTACTATGTAAAGGGAATACTGCTGTTAAAAAGGAACTTATTTGTTTAAAGTGTTTGCAAACTACACGCAATACACTACTTTTGAGTTCATTATTGAATTTTGCACATAACAATGTGATTGTTGTGATTGTCTGCGAAATCCAGCCCACCTTAAATCCACTCGTACCTCTCCATCAGCATCTTTTGTCTTGTAAATATGTCGATAAGCCCAAGCAGCTAAAGTCACTTCAGTACACATGTACTTTGTGAGTATGCCCATGTCAATCAAACACAGGAAGCTCTACAGTTTACTTGCGACTTTATGCTGTAGGAAGATAAGTAAATAAATCAAGGTAAATGACATTCGATCTGACTTTTATATACAAAATACAGTTACTGCAAGGACTTTTCGGTATGTGAGTGACTCTCCATGCTAGTGTTTAGATCTGGACAGTGTATGTGCCCAAAAAAGAAGTCTAACTGCATTCTTGTACCATTGCTCGCGTACTGAAGTGTCAACAGGCATTTTTTGTGGCATTACACATGTAATTTGTGAGCATGCCCTTGTCGATCAAGTACAGGAAGCTTTGCGGTTTACCTGTGACTTTACGCTGTAGGAAGATAAGTAAATAAATCAAGGTAAATAACATTCAATCTAGCTTATATATGAGCAACATATCAATGTTTCTTATGTAAAGACAATCACAAAACATAATCACAAACAGGGCTTTGCACAATATGTTGGTGAGTCTGTAAGCCGTGCTGCTTCGTTGGAGGACAGGTGTGGGGCAGACTGACTGGCAGGATGATGCCCAACCTCTTGCTGCATCCAAATGGTGCCATCTTTCGCCTTTACGCCTGGTGCAGCTACGTTGTTCTTATATGTGAGTGGACGTTTCTTGTGGGGGATGGGGGGGGGGCTTCTGTTCTCTTTCTTTGATGTAGAACCCTTGTCCTCATCCGAGTTCACCACTGTTATAGAACCTCTTTATTTGAAAACTAACAGTGTCAGATCGGGGCGAGCTTGAACGTAACTGAAAGAATAAAACTGACTAAAAAAAAAACAAACAACCTTGACAAGTACCATACATTTACACCGACTTTTACAGATTCAGATCAAATGTATTTTTTTATTGTATAATAGCAACAATAAGAGCAGCTCAATACTCAAAACGTTTATTTTGAGATGCGGGGAGGCTTGAACCTGCGGCCTTTTGAGTAGGGGTCAGCAGTTCTTAACGCTGTACTACTACAGAAGTCGTGATATTGGA